>NC_041057.1:33584627-33782127 GCF_900634775.1 Gouania willdenowi | reverse complement strand
TTGTTACTTAAACCAGACAAAAACCCCATATTACCCTCAAGCTATCGTCCCATCTCACTTATTAACACAGACTTAAAAATTATTTCCAAAGCACTCACATCCAGGTTAGAGAAAGTAGTACAGTCAATTATACACCAAGACCAGACAGGTTTTATTAAAAATAGACACTCCACAGACAATGTGAGAAGACTGTTTAATGTGATCAACATGGCACAGAACTCTAAAAAGAAAACAATAATCTTGTCACTCGATGCAGAAAAAGCATTTGATAGAGTAAACTGGTCATTCCTCCTAACTGTCCTTGGCAAATTTGGCTTCGGAGAATCATTCATACAATGGATCTCCACCCTGTACAATAAACCTAAGGCCTCAGTAACCACAAACAAAATAACATCCCAAAGCTTCACACTGCAGAGGGGAACCAGACAAGGCTGTCCACTCTCACCTTTGCTTTTTGCAATATTCGTTGAACCTCTCGCAGCAGCTGTACGTCAGAACTCTGTTATTAAAGGAATCCACTCATCCATCTCAGAACACAAAATTAATCTCTACGCGGATGACATTTTACTCTATTTGGAAGAACCGCAATCCTCTTTAGAGGAAGTATTTAATCTAATAAACAGCTTCTCTAAATTATCAGACTATTCCATTAACTGGACAAAATCATCAATCCTCCCTTTGACAAAAAACTCTTGGAATCCTGCAAACCAAAATCCACAACACCCCTCCACCACAAATACAATTAAATATCTAGGCTTAAATATATCACCAAACTTAAATGAATTAATTAAACTAAATCATGATCCGATGTTGGACAAAGCCACAGAAGATCTGCGGAGATGGAACAATCTCCCCATCTCACTACTTGGCAGGATAGCCTCAGTTAAAATGAAAATCTTACCAAAAATAAACTACTTGTTCTCAATGATACCACTAAAACCACCAAAACAATGGTTTCAAAGATTAGATTCTACAACTACAAAATTCTATACTAGAAATAAAAAACCTAAAATAAGCCTTTCTACCCTTCAAAAAAACAAAGACGAGGGTGGTTTAGAAGCCCCTAATTTCATGCATTATTACTTAGGAAACCAAATACTATATTTAACAGAATGGCTAAATCCAAAAGAATACTACAACACCTGGCTAGAAATAGAACAGTTAGACTGCAAACACATTAAACTCTCTGATCTCCCTTTTATCACTGCGACCCTCAAACATCACAACTGCTTTAAAAACCCACTAATTGCCTCCACACTGACTGCATGGTGGAAAGCCCTGGACATCACAAATGGCCAATTAAAAACTAGTATACTCTCTCCAATTTGGCACAACCCCGACTTTAAAAATAAAAAAACACCACTCTATCTGAAGACATGGGAAGAGAGTGGAATCACTCATCTCCAAGACCTTTTTGAAAATGACAAGATCAGGTCATATAACAATCTAACCCAAGCATTCGATATAAATAAAAGTAACTTTCTACAGTACTTACAAGTAACAGAGACAATAAAGAAAACCACTCCACTAGACTTAACTACGTTACAACCTCCAGACCTGGCTATATATATGAAAAAAATCTCAACAAAATCAAAAAAACTCTCAAAAATATACAGAGCGCTTTCGAACACTAACTGTAATTACTTACCAATCGCGAAGTGGGAGGCCGAACTCTCAATCACCCCGAGCACTGATTTCTGGGCAGAAATTTGTTGTAATACTTTTAAGATGACAAAAAACACAAACCTTCAGCTAATTCAATACAAGGTCCTCCACAGATCCCACATTACCCAACAGAAAATGCATAAAATGGGCTTCTCAGCAACAGACATCTGCTCTCAGTGCACCCAGAATACAGCGGATTCCTATTTACATGCCTTATGGCTTTGCTCCCCCAGTTCAACACTTTTGGATTCTAATCACTGAAAAACTGTCCTCCATTTTGGACTACAGAATTCCTTTATCTCCAAATCTTTGTTTGATTGGAGACCTGACAATGCTTCAACCTCCAGCAAACCAATCACAATCAATCCTTGCGGCACTAGCCATAGCAAAAAAAACAATATTACTAAATTGGAAAGACAAAAAATCCTTAAACATAAACCAATGGCAAAATCTCCTCACAGAATTTATTTCCATGGTTAAGATGTCTGCTCTCAGAAAACAAAAAAAAATAACGTGCTTTGAGGAGCGTTGGACTCCTTTTTTAATTGCATTAAATCTAAATTTTTAAAAGCCTGATGATCTAGCCTGCAAGCGACTGCCAGCACCACTCTTTACTAACGCACTAGCCCAACTGTAGGCCGGGGCCGCCTTGGGCCTCTGGGGTGGTCTTGGTCAGGATGGCTGGGGTGGGTTGCCGGGGTGCCTTGTTGCCTCAGCACGGGTGTGCATTCCTTCTGGGTGTTCACGGGGTCCCGGGGCTGTTTGATTTGGCGCCGTTGCCCCTTGCATGCGCATCTGGTTGGTCTCTGGGGCTGGGGCCCTGCGTGCTCCCCTGCCGCTCCTTCCCCTTGCTCCCTGTCCCCCTGTCTCGTCCTCCCCCCCTCCTCCTCCTTTGCTCTTGCGCCCGCCATCCTGTGGGGTTGGGTTTGGGGGGCTCCCGTTGGCCTGGGGCGCTGGTGGGGGGGCTGTGGCTCCCGCCTGGGGGGCGGGCGGTGCCGTGCCGGGTGGGTTGGCTGGGGGGTGGTCTCGTTGGGGGGCCTGGGGTGGTGGGGTCCTTGGCTCCGGTCCGGGGGGATCCGGGGTGGGGGTAGCTTTGGGGGTGGCTGCTGCCCGGGGTCGGCGATTGCCTCCTGGGTTGCTGGGTGGCGGGGTGTGGCTGTGGGTTGCTCCGTCGGCCCTTGCGGGTCCTTGGCTTGGCTCCCTGGGGCGCACCTTTGCTAGGGATGTCGCTTGCGCGACGAGCTAGGCGGGGCCCCCTCGGGGGCTTTTTGTACGACCGCAATGGCCGGGGTGTGGACGTTATGGCTAGGGGGTGGGGTGAGGGGTGCTATGGGGCCTCCCCGGGGGTCGTATTGGGCGGGTGTGCGGGGGCGCGGCGCGTGGTTCCTGGCCCGGTGGATCCGCGTTGGGATTGGCTGGTCTGCTGGCTGGGTGCACCGGGCGCCGTGGGCGCGATTCCGGGGCGGGGGTGCCCCGGGGGCGGATCCTTGGGCTACGTGTCCGGGGAGGTGCTCTCCGGCCATCTGCCCGGGGACCGGCCGCGGCTCGTGGCGGCGCTGCGCAGCCTTGGGCGGGGCGGGGCTGGTGGCCTTGGGCCCGCTGTTGTTTGGGGTGTGCTGGCGTCGGGGGGGTGTCTCGTGCCGGTGCGTGGGTCGTCGGGGATTGCCTCCGTGGGGGGGGGGGGGCTCTATTGGCGCCGTTGGTGTGGGGGGGCGGTTCCGGGCTGGGGGTGCTTCGGTACTCTGGCTTGCCGGTCCGTGGCTGGCGGGATGGCCCTGCTTGGCGGTGGATGGCGTCCTCTCTCGTCGGGGGGGCCGGGGCCGCCTCCCGGTGGAGAGTGTTGTATCGTGGCGCCGGGTGGGCCTGTGCTGGCCCTGGTGCGGGCATGGGCCTCCCCCCCGCTCGGCCGCTCCCCTTGGTGGCGGGGTGGCGTTGCTCCGGGCCGGCGGGCGGCGGGGGTCGCCCCCTGGGGCGCCGGGGGATGTTGTTGGTGCCTGGCTGTGCCCGGGGGTGGGGGGTGTCGCCGTGCTCCGCGGGGCCGGCGTGGTCTGGGGGGTGCCGTGGGGGGGGGGTCTCCGGCTGTGCTGTTCCGGGGCCCGCAGTGCCACTTGCCCGTCTGCGCCATCTACCCTCTCGCGTGGCCCGCCACGCGGACGGGCCCGGCTCACACTGGACAGGCCTCCTACATGTTCACTTCACCCCACTCCCAGCTGGTCTGGCTCACTCACAAAATGCACCACACACCAATACCCAACCCTTGGGGGGCTGGATGGTGGGGCTGGGGGTGGAGGGGGCCGCCACCTGTGTTACTATGTAGTGGCGTGGGGGCGGCCCTCCCACCTCTAGTTGCCCTACTAATCCCTCCAATTTTAATCGCATCTCAACATGTCACCCCCCGGAGGGTGTATCATCTTTTACACCCTCCGGCCTATTACACCACATACACATAAATCCACAGAGGCTGGAGGGGGAGCACCGCTCCCCTCCATCCCCCTTCTTTTAATTACACCCCATACATTCACCAAACACACACATTCACACAGGGGATCGGGAAGTGCCTCTCCATTGGGGAATGGAGAGGCACCATAACAGGGCGGTGGGTTGGTACACATATTTGGGCCTCTCCGGTGGGGGCCTGGCCCCTCTGTTGGTGGCTGGGCCACTGCATAGAGCAAAAGCACATCAAGATGGTGCGGTCGGGCGTGGCGGTGGGTCTCGGGGGGGCTTTGCCGGGGTCTCTCCTTGCGGGGTCTTTCCGGGCTGTGTCGGCCGGGTGGGGCGCGGGGGTGCCTCTCCCCCTTGGGTGTGGCTTGGTGCTTGCTTTGTCTCCTGGTGGCCTTGGGGGCGGGCCCCGCGGTGTGCGGGCCCGGGCGGCCTGCCTCGCCGGTTTGGGGGGTGGGTGTGCTGGGGGGGTGCTGGTGTCCTCGCCGGGGTTGGGGCGGGGTTGCTTGGCGCCTCGGGGTGATGCTGTTTACTGGGGGGCGGCGCTAGCTGTTCCGGTGGTGGAGGTTGCTGTCGGCCGCCTGGTGGGTCTATCCTGCCGTTTGCGGACTGGTGGGTGGGTCCGGGGCATCTTTGGCTGGGGGCTGCTGTCCCGCACTTGATGTGTGCCGTTGGGGTGCCTCCGTCCCCGCGGTGGGGATCGCCGGTTGCTCGCGGGCCGGCGGGGGGCGCTGCTCCGTGGCTGGCGCTGTCCGGGGGGCGGCGGGCCCTGGGCTGCTGGCCGTGGGCTGTCCGGGGCTGTGCGGTCCTGCTGGGCCGTGGCCGGGTCCCGGGCGGGGGTGGGGGATGCGTCCCGGGGGGCTTGGCCCGGGGGCTTGCCCTTGGGGGGTCCTGGTCCCGGGGGGTGCTCCTGGGGCCCGGGGTGCTTGGCCTGCTGGCCGGGCCGGTCCTGGCGGGGGTCTTTCGGGGCGGGTGGCGCGTGCCGCGCCCTTGCGTACCTACTGGTACGGCCCCTGCTTGGGCAGTGCCCCGTGAGGTAGGGTGTCGGGGGCCGGAATAGGGGGCCACATCCCGGCGGGGCGGTCTGGCTTGGCCCTTGGAGGGGGCCCTGGCTTTAAAAAAAAAAAAAAGAACTGAAGCTCGTGGCGCGGGCGGCATCAGTGAAGGGTGATCTGGGGCGCCGTGGGGGGCTAGGTTGGGGTGCCTGGGGGCCGGCGGGGAGACTCCCAGCGGCCCCCTGGTGCCTTATGCGGCTTGGGGTGTGGTCGTCCTCCCTGGGCGGGCTGCTCCTGGTGCTGCATCCGTTCCGGGTCCTTCTGGCCTGGGGTCGGGCCCCTGCTGGCTCTGGGCTCGCCGGCGGGTGCCCACTGGCTGCCTGTTCGGCGCGGTTCTGGTCGTCTGCTGGGTGTGGGCTTCGGCTCCTCCGCTGGGGCCTCGGGCAGGGAGTTCTCTGGGCCCTCCCCTCGGGGGGTTAGGCGCGGGGGTGGGGTGGGGGGGTGGGGGGGTCGATGGGGTGGGGGGTCTGGGGGTTGGGGGTGGGATCGGTGGCGTGGTGCGCTGGGTCCTTGGCTCCTTGGGGCTTTCTCGGGTGTGTATGGGGGGGCGATGGCTGCCTCTCGGCTTGGGATCTTGGGGGCGTTCGGGGGACTGCTTGGCCGTGGGGTGGTCGCCGGGGGCCCTTAGGCTGCCTGCTCTTGCTGCTGGCCTGACTGCTTCTTCGGGCCCGGGGGCGGCTCTTGGGTTTTGCAGTGGCGGTACTTGGAAATACATTTGTCATGGATGCACTGGCCTTGGGCTGTGGGATAACACTCATACTGGGCTCAACCTTAGACACGTTGTTCCCAAATACCTGTTTTATGGAATTTCCACTCACCTCTTCCTCTGTTCACAGCCACCACCATTATTCCTAAACCACACACTGGTCACCAAACTGGCTTGACAACACAACAATAAACACAATATACACAACCACAATTTCACATCGCATCACTTAAAACTATTCCTCACCCATTCCATATCCTATCTTGTATCCCTCTTCCCTGCTAACTTCCCCACCCCCCTCCAACCCCTCACCTTGGTGTAACACTGCCCTCTCTTTTTTACATCCTCCCTTTAATAAAGTATTTCTTACCCTTCCCTAGGGAGGGCTGGTGACGGTCACAATTATGCAATGAAATAAATAAATTTATTTAATTGCAATAATAAAATATGCATTGCTGTCAAAAGATTGCACTTCTTGTAGTGTTAACCTTCGAAAGCATGTGCAGACAAGGTGAAAAAAAAAAAAAAAAAAAAAAAAACAAAGAACAGACATCAGCTCGGTTGGAGAAGTGTTCGCCCCTGCACGACAGCAGCGGCATCACCCCAGGTCCCAGGAGTCCTGTTCCTGTTGACAAAGACTAACGGTGTGACATCATCACCCATTGTTGTGACAACCTGATCAGGGTGCATTGTGAAGCCTGCAGTCAACTTTTCAGTTAGGAGAGAACGTGGTACAACGCGGGGCAGAATAATCCTCTACCTGTTCTATCAGGGCGTGGTAGTCCAGCCACTACCTGTTGTTAGATTTAGTGTAGTTATAACCTGTTACTCTGTTACTAAGTTATGTAATAGAAAAGAGAGTGATAATACAGAATGCTTAGTTCTCTAAGCACATTTAACTAACATCATCAAGATAGTGAATCTAAAGCATGTTGTTTAATGTTACCACTGATTTAAGGGGGAGATGTGACGTGAGCCTATTGATGCACATGTTCAGTGCTGTGTTGCTGACTTGACGTCATGGCGTAATATTACAAATAAAAAGACATGAGTTAACTGTTTTATGCATGAGCGCCGCCCGTCTCTTATGAATACACGTTACACTAAGAAATACCACAAAGCTGATTGAAAAGAGCCGCGGAACAACAGTCTGAGAGGAATTATTCTCTCAGACCATCACATTCATCCAGAGCTCCACTGAAGAATGTGATGAACTTCATTAACAAACTCAATTCATTGCAATGACACAACTGTGCATTAAATCTGTTCATTTACAGAAGACTTCAGATGTGGTGGATTATATTACAGTAACGTCTCTGCCAGCCTAAAGATTTAGAAGAAAGTTTAAACCCTGATAGTTCTGATCTATCTGTGCACGTTTTCTTTGAGTGTGAAAAGGTCATAACTGCATATTTTGATTTACTCATAGTCCAAAAACTATGTTCAGTGAGTGAAGTTAATAATTAAACTATAAACTACCACAGATGTCATTCCCTTAATATCTTATAACATTGAAGTGATTCTCATCAATTTAACAAAAATGTGACTTAAAACTGAGCGAGAGCTGGATAAACTCTGCTAAAAGTGAGATTTCAAACTATTCATAATGGCTAATTAATTACATTTTAATGTAGATTTTAGAAACATGATCTGAACAACAGGATTGGGTTGGAAGTTTATTTATGAGAATGTTGTAGTTAAATGTAAACTTTGTTGGGCTCAAAGCTCCTAAATATCTACTGGTAGAAAGTCAATCTCTAATCTGTTGAACCGTGACAAAGCTTGAAGCTGAAGGAGCTGATGGAACATCTAAAGGGATTCAAACTACTTCATCTACTCAACATTTTAACCTATAGTGTTCATTTTAACCAGAAACAGCTGGATAGAGAAAACACAGCCTGTTTACTGAAGATAACCAGCTTTAATGGACGCTAACGATAGCATGACACACACACACACACACACACACACACACACACACACACACACACACACACACACACACACACACACACACACACACACACACACACACACACACACACACACACACACCTGTTTGAAATGTACCTGGTAGAGATTATGTATAGAAATATCTTCTAAAGGTCATTGTTGTTGCTACTACACAGCAGTCACACAGTGAAGGCTTCACTACATTCACACTGAGCCACAGGCAGTGATTTACAAGGTGCTTTAGGCTTTTCCCAGAATGCCCTGCTGTGTCTACCTATTCACCACCACTAGTCACTGCTAAGGCTGAGAGAGAACCTGCAAATGACCTCCAACAGCTACAGGAGACGAGCAGTAAATGAACACCAACACAGCTGTAGACTCCTCACTGTGCAGGTAGTGATGCTAAAAACAGATGTGTGTGTGTGTGTGTGTGTGTGTGTGTGTGTGTGTGTGTGTGTGTGTGTGTGTGTGTGTGTGTGTGTGTGTGTGTGTGTGTGTATATATATATATATATCTACTGAAGTAGAAGTACTGTTACTTGAATGAATTTGTACTCAAGTACAAGTAAGTCATAAAATACTGAAGTATAAGTAAAAAGTAGTTCAATTAAATAGTACTCAAAGTAAAAGTTACTAGATACTTTCACCCCCCACGTATATTGTTGGTAATAAATCTTGGTACAGGTCCCTTACATACAGTAAACATCTGATGTAGAAACTTAAAAAGGAAAAGACCAAATTTACCACAATTAGAACTTAATTTATTTTCCACAAAGGCATCTGTACATATATTTAAAAAAAAAAAAAAGGTTTGTCAAAATGTACAATTATTCTTTTTTAAATAAAATAACACAAAAGAATTAAATTAATAATTAAACAAAAATGTCAGCTCTAAGTATAGCTACATTTATGAACTCTAAAACTGTGCCATGTGGGTAACAACATAAAACCACAACGTGAACCATAGAACGTGCTTGATCAGAAATGACAAAGAACATATTTGATTGTCGTCTATCATTTCATTTTCTTTGTAGTTTCACAATGTCTGTTCATCATTTCAAAACCAACAATAATAAATTACTCAGTAACGGTTGGGTGTAGAAATGTAATCAATTACTTTATTTTTTTAAAAAACATACTTATGTACAAGTAAAATGGCAAATTTAGAAATATACTCGAAAAAAAAGTACAAGTACCATAAAAACAACTCAATTACAGTAACTTGAGTATTTGTAACACGTTACTTTCACCTGTGTCAGAAAGGCCTTATGTAGTGTGGATATATGTCATCCATGATGCTCTTTGCTCTGTTTGCCAACAAAAGTAAATAAAGAAAGAAAAACGCTTAATAAAAAGGAAAAAAAAACAGCAAAATCATTTCTAACCCTAACCTTGTTCTTAGAATCCACACAAGCTTCAATGAAGACACAATATTAGCTACAAATCCATGTGTGTCTTTGTTTTTGCTACGTATGAACCCATTGACCCAACTTATTACAGAAAACCCAGTATAGATAACATGTTGTGTGCACATGCTGTCAAAGGTCAACACTGCATGTAGTCCATTCTGTTTCACGACCACAATGCATGCTTGATTATTGCAATTCAACAAACAAAAAATTTTTTTATCAGTGCATTTAAAAATTAAAAAATAAACTTTTAGGAAGAGATTTTAAAAAATTGAGAGGGAAGCCTCGTTAGAGCCTGATATGTAACAACTATGTAAAAAAAACTAATTAAATACTGGTCAATAGTGTAACAATGCTGAGCCCAAAACGTAAAACCTTCTTATATATACAGTATATATGAAACACACACACACACACACACACACACACACACACACACACACACACACACACACACACACACACACACACACACACACACACACACACACACACACAATACTTGAGGCAATAAGTCCTTTTATCCAGTGTTTCTCAAATGGGGGTACATGTAGCCCTGGGGTACACCATGGCACTACAGGGGGTACTTGAGTGTGAACAATTAACAAAAATCAAGCATTAAAATAGGGTTTTATTATGTTTATTTTAGTTAAAAATGATAATGATAATGGTGATGGATTGATTTTATTAGAACATGAACTGAAAATACAAAGTCAGTCTTGGTCCCACATCAGGACGGAGATAACGGGAAATTATAAAAAAAAAAAAAAAAAAAAAGACTATAGTTCAGAAATAAGATAAAGGGCTAAAAAAAAGTTTGACTCATTCTAAGATGTAATAAAGTTATTACACTATTTATGTAAACATGCTTAGCCTGCCCCATAATGTAATAATGAAAGTTTTTATGTTTTGGGCTCAGTTGTTACGTTATTGACCAGTTATTACATTTTACATAACTATTTGGTTGTTGTTACATATCGAGCTCTAAAAGACCTTCATTGCTCTGACTGTGGCTCAGGTTTCAAACCCATGAATCTCTCCTAATCCACGAGGCTTTTGTTTCTCTGTCGTCTTAAATCTGTGACGTCTGTGAAAAACTAAATGAGACTAATCATGTGAAGTGTTTATGAACTAGTGATGTGGTGAAAATATATTATATCTAAGAAAATACAAATCATCTCATCTTTTCCTCTCATTAGACAGATTTAAGAAGGCATTTCTCCATCTTCTCCATGGCCCAGTTTCTGCTTCTTTCACTGTAATCTCATTAGTCACTTACCAGTGGAAAAGACATTTATCACAACTATTTGAGGAGCAAACCTGGTAAAATTTGAAAGCACTGTCTCTTTTTTTTACATGTGTGAGCGTCACAAAGAGCTAAAGTTGACTGACATCAGTTTTATCATAAAACACTCATCACAGGAAATAAACTGAACGCTGGAGGAAACGTAGCGTGATGAACTCCCACTTTACATCTTTGGCTAACCTGCAAACAACTCCCTTAAGATAACTTTAGCTTTCACACGTACACTAGTGATGACAGGGTGAGTGTGTTCATTGGTTCCTAGTTTAGATTCCATTCTCTACCAGATCAGCATTAAAGCAGATCACTGAAGAGAAGCCGTGACTAAGAGGATTTAAAGGAGCAGCTCTGTGAGACAGATCGTCCAATTAGCTTCTATGTTCCTACGTCTGTGTAGAGAAACCTTTCTCTGATTAGTTGACATAATAACTTCAGGAACCTCTTGACCAAAGGTCGGTGGGTTACGTTAGATAGTAGTAACTAAAGCAGGGGTCACCAACATGTTGTCCGTGGGCCCCAGGTAGCCTTCATGGACCATGTGAGGGTTCCTCAGGAGCTCTAGTCATCAATGAGCTCCGTCTAAAATCTGATTTATTTTACAGGATTCAAACTCACAGATAACAGATGTAGTTAGTATTTAGTAAAGTTAAATACTGCTGCACGTGATAAAGTTTTCATATTAAATGAACCATCTTTACATGTTTATTTTCATTGAAACATTGTGACAAATGTTTTCAAGTGTTGCAGATTTTGTGTATAGGTTGTATATAATGATGTTTTTTTTATAAAAATACATATTTTTGTAACTCTCCAATAACACCAGATAAAGTCTCTATATTTGTCACTGGTTTATTGATTAAAAAAGCTCTCCAGTTGGAGCGTTCATCAGGATGATGGTTAAGTTTTGTTCAGGGAGGGAAGGGGGAGCGTGGTTGTTTCTCACTATTCTACATACTGCAGCTTTAATGCAGCGTATGATTTAATTTTTGGGGGGGGCTTTATTTGCTCTTTAAGGAAGGGGACTTTGAGTGGGTAATTGCAATTGCCCTTGAGCAAGGCCCTAACTGCTCTCTGGTACTGCAGCCTCAAAGGGCCATGAACCAATGTCCTCCTTGTACTGGTCCAAACCCTGATTACCCCAACAAGATCTACATAAAGGTATTTCTGACATGTGTCATTTTATTAGATATATATCATTTCCTATATTTATATTTTATTTTGAAAAAAGGGTTTATCGGTTTACGTTAATGTGTCATTAAAGTTCTTAAAAAGTTCTTAGTGAGTCAGATTTTCCAGTGTCAGTTAATGTCGTTTAATATCCACCAGAGGGAGCTGTAGTTCAACCTTTAACAGAGATGGAACCAACGTTCTTCTTTATTCCACCCAGGCGTTCTAATATATAACTATAATGATAATAATTATATATATATATGTATAGACCAGTCTGTTAGTGTTACATATGTGAGGTTTTGGTGCTTTCTTTGTCTTTTTACAGCCATTTCCTCACATTTATTCTGATTGAAGAACTCTGTTACTGTGACTAGTCATATTGATTGTTTAATTCCATTTCTATTATAATCAATACCATGCAACGATTTTTCACTTCATTCAAACAATCATGGCTCAGTTTCTACGAGTGGATTCAAGATGAGGCTCAGAGTCAGACTCCCATGGGAATATGTCAGAATATGTCAGATTATGTCAGATTATGTCAGATTATGTCAGATTATGTCAGAGGGGTCAATTTTAAAATAATAAAACAATAATAAATACATGAGCAGTAAAAAAGAACATATTACGTTAAAAATGGATGAAAAGCCAATTATTAGTTTCATGTGAAGGCAGCTGTGGTTGTTGATGATGTCTCAGGTTTTCTCTGTTTATCATTGAGGGGAAAAAAAAACATGTTTAAATTCCGGGAGCTTCGTGTCTTTAGACACAATATATACCATATATATATATATATATATATATATATATAGTATAAAGCTAAAGAATGAATGAATTGTTGGTTAATGGTGTTTATGCATCATTTGTTTTTGGTACAAACTATTTTATTTAATGCATTATTCATGTGTCTTTTTTTTTTTTTTTTTTACTTTGCAACATACCAGACAATGACAAAGACAACTGTGTAAGATGCCAAAGACACACCCCCGAAACAATATTTACAAATCCTGTGTGTGCGTGTGCATGTGTGTGTGTGTGTGTGTGTGTGTGTGTGTGTGTGTGTGTGTGTGTGTAAACAATTTATAAATAAATACCTAAATTAAAAAAAACAAGATAATTGATTATTAAAGAGATCAAACAGATACAAAGGAATAAATGAAAGGTGTACACACCAGTCTATTAAAATGAAATGATTATAAATAAATAAAATACTATATACTGTATAGCCCTGGAGTCCCAGGAGAAAATCTGGCCAGGGACACCAGATGAAAACTAGCTTCGTTTGGCTAACTCTAACTAACTTACAGCATGTCTGTTTATTAATGTGCATTGTCCACTTTTAAATAATCAATAAATAAATGTGGAGGACGAGAGGGGTACAGGACAAACTCCCCTCTAGACCTTCTCCACTCCCTCATGTATTTATCTTCTGTTCTATGCTTTATGGGTTGCAAATGTCTGCTTGTGCCTGTCCCAGTGAGAAATAAACCAGTATCCCAGTATCACAGACCAACACAATCCATCCTATATAAGATGAATGAATAATGAATAAATAAAAGAACATTTTTCCAACATGTTTTGTTGCAGCGTTGGAAGAGGAGTTTTATTACTTTGGCCTATGAACAGAAAACACTGTTTGATAAGAACTGACCACATCAGGATCCATCCATTAACGATAAAACAATACTTTATACTTTAGTTACTGTGGGTCAGAGTAGAAAGTACAACACGGTGAAAAGATACATTTGTAATTAAAGAGTAAATGTTAAAAAAGTCAAACAGAATCATCTAAACCAGGGGTCACCAACCTTTCTGAAACTGTAGGACTGAATAGTCTGAAGGGTTATCAGTTAGAAAATAAATGTTTAAATACTCAATGTTCACTGTTACACTTTAAAGCAGAACTAAGTTACTTTTTCACCTTAATAAATCTTTCTCATAGTCCCTGTGAGGGTAATACAAGTGTTTATGGGACGCACTTGAAATCTTTCTTCCTTAGACCAGGTGGCAGATGTACTGCTTTACGGCAGCCCAATACAAACACACTGTTGTCACGGCAACAGGAACACACCCTGCGCTCCGTCAGGCAGCACACACACAAATATCCATCTATCCATTCATGCATTTTCAGAGCCGCTTTGTCAGCGTGCGCGCGCACACACATTTCCACACTCTCTTCCGTATTACCCCCACATCAACCATTTATTTTACTTGTCTATCTTCCTCATACTGGTCACATGGTCACATGGGACTATATGTGTGAAAGCACCCTCAGTGTCACTGTTGTAGTAGGATTTTTCAGTGATCGGTTGCTACTGTCCTGGGAGAGCAAAGGTGCGTATGTAGCTGTGGGGTGGGGCAGGGGGCGGGGGGTACAGAGTGTTTACGACAGTGATATAACCAAAAGGGACCTTTAGGGGGAGCTCTAAGCACAAGTTACTTAGTTCTGCTTTAATGAGAGGGTAAAATAATAAGGAAGGCTAGCAGTTTAAACATGAAACTTTTTATTTCTCCTAATTTATGCAATGATTTAATTTTCATACAGAATTATCATCTTCCTATTTCACAAGCTACTAACAAGCAACTTTTAACTAATCGTAAAACATGTAACATTTATTAAAAAAAATCAAAATATCATATTTTATTAAAATCAGATGAAAAATAATATTTTGGCTAATTCTGGTATTGATATTAATGTACACTGCCCCTGTTAAATAATCCAATTATGAAATAAAATGAAAATCCACTGCGTTTTATACAGTATATATCATATTATATGTATATTATATATACACATTCACCAAATCTGCAACAAAGTTTCAGTGAAAATAAACATTTCCATTAAAGATGGTAATTTAATGCTAAAACTTTATCACGTGCAGCAGTATTAAACTCTATTAAGTAATAACTACATCTGTCATATGTATTTATCTCTGAGTTTAAACCTAGAAAATAAATCCGATTTTAGATGAAGCTCATTGGTGACTAAAACTGCTGTGGGCACCATGTTGGTGACCCCTGATGTAAACCCTATGTACCCAAAGTGGGGTACAGGTGAGAGCTAGCTTTGCTGTAGATAAACATGTTTGATGCCCTTTGCCTGCACGTACTCACGTGAAAGTGGATTTTCAGTTTGACAAACATGAAAACAATATAGAAAAAGACTGCGTAGAGAAAGATTTAAGACTCTGAAATTCACCCAAACATTACAAAGTTCTGTTCATCCTCTCGCCCTCAGCCTTCTCATTAAATATGTAGTGAGTTGTGTTTCACAGTTTCAGGGTGATGAATATATGTAGTAGGGCAGGGCAATATATCAGGATTCAAGATATGTTGAGTTTTCTATTTTGGCGATATAGAAAAAGACAATATCGCCTCTATTGAGATATATCTATACAGCACAAATCACATCATACAAGAATTTATTATTATTCATAAAGTACAGTGAAACAGTTTTCTTCTTTACAATTTTTGTGTGTTTGCTCCTGTACTCCTTCTGGCTTTTGTCTTGCAGGTCCGTGGGATCCTCAGTGTGGAGTTACAGAGTCCTTTCCTCTGCACACACCCAACACAGCATAACGTGGATGGCTGTTCATCATAGGAATGGGATCCACACAAGGTTCCTGCTGCTTAACAGAAGGTTTTCCTTGCCGCCATGATGAATTCATGTTGGATGTGGGATACATATGTATGTGTATATACGTATATACGCATATGTGTGTATCCATAAAATGAAGAGTCCGTCCTTAAGACTGCTCTACTGTAAAGTGCCTTGAGATACCATTGGTTATGATTTGGCGCTATACAAATAAAGATTGATTGATTGAAGTGTGCAAGTGTAGAAGGTACATGGCTTCAGGTTAAATGTCTGAAGAGGTACGGGACTGTGAACCAACATTAAAATAATATTCACAACCAGGTAGTAATTTGTGAAGCACCAGGAAATGACAAGAGTCAATTTAAAGTCAGAGTTGGTTTTTCTGTTTTCCAGAAATTAATTTTGCTCAGTGCGACTCAATGTGCGTCTGCTCGTCAGATGATCACGTAACATAACATATCATAACACAACACAACACAACATAACATGTGAATGACCCTGAGAGCAGCCCATGCAAACAGAGGCTGGACAGTGAGCTAATAGATTCTCCTCCATGTTTCTGTATCACTGAGAGCAGCATTAGCGCACAGAGAGGCTCTTAACGCCGCTAAAGGACAACGTTCAAAACCAAGGCACAAAATGTCTTGGAATAAAAGCACAAAAGCAGAAGAAAGACGTTTCATTTCTGCTCCGAGCTCTCACGGAAACATTTGCAATGTTTTTTTTTTTGTCAGATGAGTGGCATTCATGCCTTTTCAGCAGGACGTTTGGGGTCAGGGGACTTTAAAGAAGAGCAGATTGCTGGTTTTAATCCTTAGTTTTTTTTACCCAGAACAAAGCATGAGCTCAGCCTGTTGCTGCCCAGGTTTTCTAGGCCCATCATTCCAGTATTTCTCATCCCCCTGTGAGCGTCTGCTGGCTCTATCGACTCCCCTCCAACACATAATTCCATTAATCAGTCCAATTTCCCTGTGGGCAGTGGTTTATTTCCGTCATCAAATGCCTGATGAAATCTTTAGACTGTGCGTATTAGGGAACAATCCCCACAAATAGCTGATAGTGTTAACCAGTCACAAGCTGCGCCGGAGCGTCGCTCACATCTAATTTGAAAGGGAGTGAGGTGATAATGTGATGTGTCATCCTTTTGTGGACGTGCATTAATGGCACCAGCCAAGATGGCAATTGATGGAAAATCAACTTCTTCCAGTAGGAAGAGAGCAGAAGGAAGGGGGGGGGGGGTCGTAGGGATGGGGGGGTGCAGGAGGAGAAGAACATTGACTGGTCAACTGCAGAGCCACAGCAGCCTTTAATCCATTACTTCTCATGATAAGGAAGATTTAATGCAGACGTCTTGTGTTTGTTCCGTCACATGAATCATGCAAAGAATGTGTTTGTTCATATTTTATTGTTCTCTCCTTTTTCTGTCCGTTTAGGAATTTAAGCAAATTAATAAAAACATCTAAAACAAACCTTTCTGAAACTGTAGCTACTTCATAGGTACTGAATAGTTTGAAGGGCTACCAGTTAGTAAAGAACTTGTTTAATTAGAGGCTAAGATAATTAGTTTGTTTTAATACGCAACACTTTATTTCTCCTAATTTATGCAATTGTTTCATTTTCATTACATTTAATAAAAAATGATAATCTTCCTATTTTACTAGCTACTAACAAACAACGAGAGCAAGGGTTTTCATTACAGTTTTCCCAATTCTTAGTATAATTTAAATATACACATATTGTTAAGTGCCAAAAAATGCGTGAACTAGGAAATAAAAAAAAAAAAAACGGGGATATGAAATGCAAAGGTTCACGAAATAAAACCAAGTAAAAAAGTTTTCAAAGAGTTCAGCAGAGCGATGATATTTGATCTTCCTGCTTCCTGTAGCAGCTCAGAGCTTTGTTTACAACATGGCGGACAACGCGGGTGATCCATACACTGAGAAACTAGGCTTTAACAGCAAACGACCAAACCCCGCGCTCAGTACGCGCTCAGTCTGGATACAAGGCGGTGGATTGGGCGGTTACTGTTCCAATCTTGAATATTTAATGGTCTTGATAAAATTGGCCACCTTGCTCAAGTCTAAATACTGTTATTTCAGGATCAAATGGATGATAAGCTGTTTGTGGTGGGCCAAATCATTGTTTTATTTCATTGACTGAATCAATAAAGAATCTGTGTGTTGTTGCTGCCATCTAGCAGCAGAAAAGTGTAACTGCACTGTATTAGAAAGGGCTTCAGATAACCAGGAAGCAATGGCCACGTTACATGATGTTTTCATTCAGAATTAAAGTGTTCTGCTTCATGTTTACATGGACATAGTAATTCCCGAACTGAGGTTTACATGGAAAACTGGTTTATTCGGCTTTAGGTAATTCCGCTTTAGGTCTGGGGGTTGGGAAGGCTCTGATTGGACTGAGGGTGAACGTATCACGTCTATCAGGAAAAACACAACAAACCTTTAATTGTCAGCTATAACACAGAACACACATGAGAACTGTTTTCACTTTTATTTTGATTGTAGTTTTGAAGCAGCAGCTCGACAATAACACACGGTTTCAGTTTGGACCACGGAGCGCAAGAGAGATAGAAACTAATCACCGGTAAATAAAGCCCTGTAAAACACTTACCAGGAATAAAGTGTTGCTCCCTGGTAAAGATAGGTAAAGATAGTAGCTCTAACAACTGGTAAAATGATAAACGGTGATATTACAGCCTGTGAATGCCGTACAGCGACACATTTACTCCACCTCCTGGTCCCAGTGCCAGCCGTCCAGTGAAGCCTGTTCCATCAAGGACCGAGGTCCGTGTGAAAGTCTGCACGTTCATGCCTCCATCCATCCACTCTTTTCATTATATCCATGTCTTTTAAGGGTCTTATTAAATAGTCTCGGCTAGATTCCAGGCCGCCACCATCGCAATTTCACTTTAATTCTGCTTTAAAGAGCAATTAAAGCTCCCACGTAAACGTGGCCAATGTTACTTCCTTTTGACCTCTCAAAACACAAACAGAAACTTAGTGTCCATCCAATACAGCTTGTTCTTTTACTGTAGCTAAATCCACATTAAGAGCTTCATCCATAAAGTATGCATTATAAATCATTGTGTTAACATGTTTGGTTAATATTTATGTACTTTGCATATTCTTTGGAGTGGTATTTTGGATGATGGCTAGTTGTTAGCATCAGAAAAATGTGCCAGACCTATAGTTAAAGCTGATATCTGGAGTTTCTGAGAAATCTATGTGTTTGTATCATCCTTTTGAAATGTGAAAACATACCTAACCAGTCTTTAACTATGGTCTACTGCTGGTGGTCATTCATATACGTTGATGTATATAAGTCCCGCCTTCGTTCTATAGACCCCTATACAAATTTAAAAAAGCACCGTGATCGCCCAGCCAATAGGCTTCAACTTCCTGTAGCGGAGACTGTCAATCAAAGTGACTGTATAACTGTGCACGGAAACAAGGGTGCGTGTCAACAGCAAACAGGTAAATATGATTTTGGCTCTTACCTCAGAAATGCCCATTGCCAAAAGAATAGCGATGACCCATAGACCTATATCAATGCGACCTTGTTATGTTCCGCGATGCGTGTGCAGAAACGTAGAAGTGTGGCTTCTGGTAGATTGGCAGAGGCAGGGGAGGAAGTGGAGCGGTTAAGGGCGGGACATCGAGATGTTTCTCAGAAACTCCGGATATCAGCTTTAATAACGTGTGTTTTATGCAGACATTTACATTTCCTTGCATGTATATATGGTCATTTAAGCATTTGAGACGTTTTATATTAATCATCCCCTCTTTTGTTGGAGTACAAAAAGAACATTTATATTTGTATTATATTATATTATATTATATTTATATTTGTATTGTTTGTGTCATTTTTTCAGTTTTACAAATTGAACGTATGAATATTCTTATGCATGAAATCCTGCCACTACATCACCTGTCTGATCCTTGGAGGATGCAACATTGGAAAATAAGAATACTGTGTCAAGCTAGCTGAATAGCTTGGGGAGTGGTGGCCTAGTGGTTAAGGACGCTGAGCTTGTAATCGGAGGGCTGCCGGTTCAAGCCTCACCTGGGCCATCACTGTGGGATGTTGAGCAAGTCCCTTAACCCCGAACTGCTCCCCAGGCGCCGCAAAATGGCTGCCGACTGCTCCTCAGGGATGGGTTAAGTGCAGAAGACAAATTCCAATAATGTACTAACATTACATGGCCAATTAAAGGCGAAAGCCCGATTTAATCTTAATCTTAATCTTAAAACACGTCGCTTGCCTAGTGAAGACAGCATAGAAAAAGGATTCACACTTGCTGTAGAATTTGATAAAGATAACACTACACTACACCACATTGCCATGGAAACTACATACTAGTGATGTGTCGGTCGCGAACGAACCGGCTCTTTGACACGAACGACAGGAGCCGCTTTGTTTGTCTCGCTCTCTTTTTTCTCTTCAAGCCACATTTGATTGGTCAATCTGTGTGTGTGTGTCGTTTCTGTCTACGCTGAGCAAAAGGGGAGGGGCTACGGTTTTACATTAGTTTCAAACTCCACACGCCAAAGCAACAACCACGCACATAAAACCCGTAGTTAGTGAGCGGGCATGCGCCCGCAGTCCGTCTATGAGGTGAAATCTCGCGCGTTTATATGCGTCATCACTTTCTGCGCTCTCTTGGTAATGCTCGACATCACTTCCTGCTTGCTCGTGTAGCAAAATTTGTTTACCCAGCAGGATCAACCCCTCAAAGCCGAGGCACTTGGTTTTTGTCAATGCTGAACTTTACTGAAGGAGAAAACTTTTACCTGGATGCAGAACTTTTTTCATTTTCTTTTACATTTTAATTTATATGTTAGCTTCTGTATGTTGATTTACATTAAATTTGTTCAGTAGTAAAAGCTATAAGTTAGTTAAGGTCATTTGTAAATAATTAAACATCTGTACTCTGTAGAGTGTATAAATAAAGGTGTATTTATATAATATATAAGTATAAATATACAGTGCATGTATTTTTACATTACAAACAAGCCAGATGGAGTTTGAGTCGAGGATAAACTGGGCTCAGAAAACGTTCTTGGAACAGGTTCAGCCTCCTCTCACAGTTACTCTAGAAAATCACGCTCTATGCTCATCAACAAGCTCCAGAGTCAGCTTAGAAGCAGCAAGGGCTTGTGCCAGAGCAGAGGCAGCCAAAGCCAGGCTGGCCTTCACAAAAAATAGAGTCAGAACTCAAAATAAAGAAAGCAAAGCTGGAAGCAAAAATGGACCGCATCAATCTACAGCAGGAAGCTGAAGCTGCCCATGCAGAAGCTGTGGTCCTTGAAACAGCAGCAGTAGATATAGATGAGTCCGAATCACAAAGAAATTGAGTTTATTCTCCTGCAGGAAAGGGCACAAAAAAGAAATGATGACTACGTCACACACCACACCCTGCATCACTTCCAAAAGTCACCTAAAGAAGAGAAGAACGTTTTCTACTCCCTACCTCCAACACTCACACCCCAACAAGACTAATTCAGTGTGGAGCTCAGTCACAGGACATTGACTGAACATCAAAGTACCAACACAGAGACTTACAGCAGCTGGACGCAGACGCGTCACAGTAGAGTGAAAATGGCCATCACAACACTGCTCTTTCCATCAACCCAGCACATAAAGTCAACACAAGTACTACAGCCAATACAACATCAATGGATATCGCCAGGTTGCTCGCTAAGAATCAGCTGGTTTCTTCAGGACTTAAAAAGTTCAATGACTTGCCTGAACATTATGTAGCCTGGCGGGAGACCTTCACACAACACCTTGAGCTGTCAGCAAGTGAAGAAGTAGACCTGCTAATCAAAAAGCTCAGTAAGGATTCAGAAGTACTGTAGATCTGTACATGTCAGACAACCCTCCCTTGGTCCTAAAATGATTTGGGAAAGACTGAATAAAATGTATGAATTTCCAGAAACAATAGAAAGTGCTGTTTAGCAAAATAGAGAACTTCCCCAAAATCCAAAACAGAGACAATAAAAAATGACATGAGTTGGCAGATTTACAGGCTAAACTATATATCGCTAAGAAAGATGGGTATTTGCCAGGCCAATCTTACCTTGACACAGCGAGGGGAGTGCAGCCCATTGTTGAAAAAGCTTCTTTCATATCTGCAAGATAAGTGGTTGTCTCAAGGATGCAAATTTAAGAGAGAACATTTTGTTGTCTTTCCCTCCTTTTGCTTCTTTAAAGAGTTCATCTGCAGAGAAGCTGAAGAAAGAAATGACCCCAGCTTTAACCTGCCCACTCTCTGTGCAACTTCTTACAAGAAAGAAAAGTTTAGTCAAATCAAACCTATGACACATATGTTTTTGTTGCTGTTCTTCAACCACACGCCAGGCAAAATCGTGAGAAACTCCAATCAAATGCAGTGTAACAGTGATAAACACCTTGCTGCGCTTCATCCTGGTCGTGTTCCACAGTGGAAGCCAAGCTTTTCCCCTTCAGCAGAGAACGATGGGGAAAGAGAAGACAGCAGACAAGGTGTGCTGAGGTATGTGGTGAAACCTTCACAGGCAAATCCTGCTCAAAGATCATATTTCCCTATGGTCATCGCAAGCTAAAGCGGAAAATTTTAGATGACCAAAGCAATGTGTCACTAGCTAGATCAGAGTTTTTTGACATGTTTAGCATCAAAGAAGCAACAGTGACTAAGGCGTCAATTTAGTGTCAAAAACCCAAGCGCATAAAAACTAATCGCACACAGATAGATCACTTTCTGCGCAGTCGCCGTCTCAGTCTGTAAGCTTGCTGGGATCTCTCTGCATGCGGTGATGTCAAGTTTTGGCACATTGGGGGTGGGCCTTGCATAGACGGCACCTCCTTCCTGATTGGTCACTTGTAAAACGGTCAGAGCCAATCAGAGGTACAGTAGCGCGGGTCATCACAGTATAAAGTGCGTGACTGTTTCCTGGTTCAAAAATTAAAAAGGTATCTCTCAGATTTCATTTGATTTTATGCAGGGACTAATGTATGGAGCTAGTTTTTTATTTTGTTTTTTTTACTGTCCCAGCTAAACTGACGTCTGGTCTACGACTAATTTTCCCTAATCTGAGTTGATTGCAGAAACATAAATCTATTTTTTATTAAAACCCTATTCATTTATTCTATTTATAGTCTGTCATTCATTATAATTCCACTAAAGGGACTACACTTGCAACTATAACATCAATAATTAGGCCCATATGATAATCCTGTGGTCCTAATGTACACATAGATAAGTTGGTTCAGGTGGACACTCTGGTGTAAAGGAGCACAACGGTAGATGAAGGAAAGTTCCACATTGCGGCATACATTCTATATTTACATATGCAAATGTTAAATAAAAATAAATTAATTAATTAAAACAGACAAGTGAGAAAAGAAAAAAAACTATTCATTTGTTTTTATGTATCTGTATTATAAGAGAGACATTGATCTTTACACTTCATTAACTATGTGATGTTCTCTCAACAGCTGAGACATCACCTTCTTCAAAGACTTTTGGGGAAAAATATTTTAATTTAACATTTGCACAGTTGAAGAACATTCTCTCCCTTTAGTTCAGGGCCGGCCTTGCCAATAGGCAACCCAGGCGGCCACCTAGGGCAGCATCTGCTGGAGAAGCAATCATTTAAAAAGGTATAATAAATGTGAAACACACCCTTTACCATCACTGTGCATGTTTTCCTCTTAATTAAATATGAATATAAAGCCCAGACGTGTGAAGTTTTAAACAACATTGGAGATGTTAGTGATCGTTCTGTTTTTTATTTGCCGCTTACAAGCAATCTTCTGCCAATATTTATGCTATTTTATTGATATGTAGTAATTGTTGTTCAATTCTATTGTGTCGTTTGCACATTTACTGAGTAGTAAAACCAAATCGGAAAGTAGAAATTCCCTTGTACTGAAACTTTTATATTTTAACTTTTGATTGCACTGTTTTGCATTGTTTTTAGATTTTGCAGCATTGTTGTTGTTGTTGTTCCCTCATGACATTTGCACTAAACCTGTAGTTGAGTTGTTGTTTTGTATTATAATATATTATTCTCATTTTTAAAATAGTTAGAATTGCATTGTTTTGTCTGACATTTAGAATAAAGAATAAGGTGTAATGTAGACCTTAAAAAATACAAAATCTCTAATTATTAATTTGGGGGGGGGGGGGGGGGGGGGGGGGGGGCACCAAAAGACCTAAAGCCGGCCCTGCTTGTCTGTCAAACACATTTGACAAAAAAAAAAGGAGTCAGCATCTCTATTAAAGTAGAACCCATAAAAAACAACTCTTAAATGGTTTCACTAAATTTTAGGGAAAAATTAACTCTTGTATGGATCAAAAAGCACTGATAAGTTCAGAATTATTTTAAATATCTGAAAACCAGTAAATGTTTAGCAGGATTTCTGACAAGAAATAAGATATGTATTTTGCAGGTGTCTGACAAAAGATTTCCAAGGAGGAAGAAAAATCAGTGGTTTGGAGATCGAGACTGGTAAAATTAGCCAATAAAGTAATAGTAATTAAAAACAACCCCTTCCTGCTTTACAAATCCATCAGTTATTCAACATATGCACCGTGGTAAAGTAAGGACAATGTCATGAAAATATTTTAATGTTGCTTAACAATAGTAATCTGAAGCTAGTGTAAAAAAAAAAAAGAAAAAGATTTTAATAAATGAATGGAAATGCTCAGGTTTTCATTGAATTTCCCACTGTTTGTGCTCACAAAACTAATCAAACAGCTTCAGGAAGCAAAGATGTTGGACTTTATAGTGAACTCATGTTTTTGCAGTAAATTCACTCACTTGTTGGCGAGCCTGTCAGAAGTTTGGAGTGTTGGACGATCCAGATGCAGAGGAAGGAGCCAGAACTGCCGAAAAAAAAGAACTCTTTCATTAAATCCAAGGAACCAAAACAAATGCAGATGCAGGGGAAAAGCTGGGGTTCAGTGAGGAATGCCAGGGGATAAGAGCTGGAACAAGACACAGTACGACAATGAAGCAGCAATCAGTCAAACTCTGAACACTCAGATAAATAAATAGTAGAGGCTTGATTAAGAACGAGTCACACCTGAGTGGAAACATGAGCACAACCCAAATCAGTGACATCACTGGGAGGAGACACGAACAGGAAAACACAAGAATCACAAAAGGAACTAAAGAAAGGATTTAAACCAAAATAAAAGGGAAACAAGGGCTTAAAATAAACCTTTAAGTCTTTGAAGTTTGTCTGGTGCCACACACCAGGGTTGGGGTCAATTATAATTGTAATTGCGTGACTGAAAATTGATTATAATTATGGCATATATAGAATCGTAATTATAATTTTTAAAATATGTTGCTGTTGTCATCGTATTTAAATTGTAATTGAGTTTAGATAATTGACTTTGTAATTGTAATTGCCATGAAAACTGTATAAAAATTGTCAATTATAATTTAACGCAAAACTGGGGAACCATGTTACAGTTCTATGTACAGTTCTACACATACTTAGTTAACAATTATTAAAATATGTTTCATATCAAGCTTTCCCGCATTTTACCATTTAAAAAAAACTTGTGAGAGAGAACCAATGGAGGTCCCAGGTAGAAAGACTCACACACACACACACATTGATCAGGTGCGCTTAACTATCGATCACCGTCTATGTGACAACTACTGAAATTAATTAAGTTTAGTGAAAGTTAGGCAGGTACACGTGGATGGACTGGTGCGCATGAATTTAGAATGGATTCCCTCCCTCCACCCCCAAAACACACACACACACACACACACACACACACACACACACACACACACACACAAAAGACAACAGAAATGCAAAAAACTACACCAAAAAAAGATACAAAATGACTCCAGAATTACATTACAAATGCAACAAAAAACAATAATTATACAAAAAATGCACAAATGGCATAAAACAAAAAACTAAACAACATATATACAGGAAGTACACAAAACGACAACAGATTTACAGAAAACTACACCAAAAAAAAAAAAAATACACAAAATGACTCCAGATTCACATTACAATAGCAACAAAAAACAATAATTATGCAAAAAATGCACAAAAAGACAACAAAAAGATACAAAAATACACATAATGACTCCAAAAAAACATACATTACAGAAAAATACACCAAAAAAAAATAAAAAATAAAAATGAGTACAAAAAACCAACACATTCATTATGCGCATGTCTCATAGAATTAAACCAGAGAAATTGCACACACTATTTTATTTTGCACCTGCAAATATACCCTTTTACAATGCTACAGAGAATCTTATTATTATGCCCATAATTGACAACTCTACTTACTTCCGACGGGCACTGTTCTAGTGAGCCAAATTTAAAGTGTCATTCAATTCAATTCAACTTTATTTATATAGCGCAAAATACAACAAAGTCATCTCAAAGAGCTTAACAAAATATAATGTCCATCGTAAAAAAGAAAGAACCCAACAAGATCCACATGAACAAGCATTTAGCGATAGTGGGAAGAAACAACTCCCTCTTTTTTATAGGAAGAAATCTCCAGCGGAAGCAAGTTGAGAGGTGGCAGCCATCTGCGTCGACTGGTTGGGGTTAGTTAACAAAAGTGGAAACAGGATAGAATAGAAGGATAAACCACCAGAGTGTTCCAGACTAGTTGAGCCGTGAACCAATGATCAGTCCATCCAGGTGTCCCAGATGGACATGGCGTCAAACCCAATGGGCCATGGTGTTAACGTGGACATGAAAAGCACATTGATAAAGAGATTAAAATATGAAATAAAACATCTCTACTACTGTATATTAATGAACATGATGGAAGTTGAGAATAGAATCATGGTATTATAAGTTATGAGATGTATTCGAGTAAATGTCGAGTATACTCAATATTTTTATAGTGTATTTTTGAGTACAACATTTGTTATTGTAATAAACTTGCAGTGGTTGAGGATATATTATTGATGATAAGCTATGAAAATAATAAGCTAATAAAGAAAGTCAAGGCGAGTAAAGCTGTAGCAGGTTATACATGTTTAGGAGGTGGTGGTGTAGTTTGTCAGTAAAAGAAAGCATCACTAGCGATCGCTATTTTAAAAAGAAGGTGAAATATCCAATTTTGTTGATTCATTACTGGTTTCAATAATCCCTTCATTTGTGCAGTGCATTGTTCATTTTATATAAACAGGACATTTAAGTCACTTGTTTACAGATTTTTACATTTTGTTTGGACTTTTTATTTATTTATTTATTTATTAAATGTCCCATATTAAACACAATTCACTCTATCGTGGTTTTCTAACAGTAATATTTATCCCCATCGCCTCATTATGAATCTCCAAAAGTGAAAATGTATGATTCTTGGCTCCTATGTTTGCTCCACACTTTGGAGACAGGTGAGTTTGTGATGTCATAAAAAGAATAACTCCTCCCTCTGCCCCTCCCTCAGGGAGATGGGCTCCACCCTCACTACTTAGTGGGTAGACAGACATGGCGAAGGCAGGATGTGCCACGCAAAGGTTTGTTGTTCCACCCAGATATAAGTACATTTGTAACTCACAACTTTAGAATTTAAATTTTAAAATGCACAACATAAAAAAAAAAGAATATCAAAGAATTTGATTCATGTTTGAGCATCATTTTCTTGTTGATATTCAGACAATAGGACAGAAGAGGACCTGCCTTTACCTTTACAGTCTCTGAATCATCATCACTTGTTGTAGAAACGTCACGTTTCCCTATTGATATGTCTGGATTCTGGTCTCATTCTGCATCAACACAGTCGGCCAGTCAATAAATCAATAATTGGATTTACAGCTTTGATCTGGTGCATGTCGTGCACAATGTGCACGTTGGAGGAACTACTTGTGACAAACTAAGTGTTTGATCCTAATAAACCCTTAGTTCTGCCCGTTGTGTTTCCTCATGGGGCGTTTTATAGTCTAGATGATCATAATAAAATCACAGAAAATCAATAATCTGATCCAGAGATGCTTTGATAATGGTTTGTGTAGCTTTCAGGTGGTTTAACAGAAACAATCCACTGGTGTCTTTTTAAAACCAACCTGTTACCTGTTGCATTTCATTCACCTGCTCTAATGATTAATGAAAAATGCTGCAGCATGAGGATGGGCCCTCTGCAGCTCAGGGATAACAACTACATTGTGTGAATGTATTCTGATGTGTGGCCACTATATCATTTTAAGTGATTCATGCCTCTCCAAGGGTTACTTATCCTCCAGTCACCCACTGGTTTAACCAGCTGCCGTCTCTCTCCACACGGTTAATCCACCTACGTCCTCAGCTGGGTCAGCGCACAGCCACCACTCAGCAGTGACAGCTCAACGCCCCCAAAACATACATATGAATGGACTCTCACACTCAGTTTATTTATCAAGTAATTCACTTCAATACCAGTCCTGCTTATCCTGTGCACGGCCATCACGTCTACCAGAATAGATGGATGGATGGATGGATGGATGGATGAAATCCTCTAAGAACATGTCAAGAAGAAGCTGTAGTGCATTAATAGTGTTTTAAACCATTTTAAACAGTTTGTTGTGTTTGTATATGGGTGACATTTTCATTAGATAAACATTTTGGGAAAAAAATATGTCCGAGCCAGATTCTTTATTTTTATTTATTTTTATTTTAATTTTTCTATTGATTTTGCAACAACATAAATTATACAATAATTGCACTTGTAAATTCTAATGAAAGAAAACCATACAAAAGGGAGCGAAATAGAATAAAAAAAATTAGTACATTGGTATGAGTAGTACGTTAGAATGAGTAGTACATTAGTATGAGTAGTATGTTAGTATGAGTAGTACATTAGGATGAGTAGTAAGTTAGTAAGTAGTACATTAGTGAGAGTAATACGTTAGTATAAATAGAACGTTAGTATGAGTAGTACGTTAGTATGAGTAATATGTTAAATGAGAAGTACGTTAGTATGAGTAGTACGTTACTATGAGTAGTACATTAGTATGAGTAGTACGTGACAATGAGTAGTATGTTAGTATGAGTAGTAAGTTAGTAAGTAGTACATTAGTGAGAGTAATACGTTAGTATAAATAGAACGTTAGTATGAGTAGTACGTTAGTATGAGTAGTACGTTAAATGAGTAGTATGTTAGTATGAGTAGTATGTTAGTATGAGTAGTACATTAGTATGCGTGGTACGTTAAAATGAGTAGTATGTTAGTATGAGTAGTATGTTAGTATGAGTAGTATGTTAGTATGAGTAGTACATTGGTATGAGTAGTACATTAGTATTAGTAGTACGTTAGTATGAGTAGTACGTTAGGATGAGTAGTACGTTAATACGAGTAGTACGTTAGTATGAGTAGTACGTTAATACGAGTAGTACGTTAGTATGAGTAGTACGTTAGGATGAGTAGTACATTGGTATGAGTAGTACATTGGTATGAGTAGTACGTTAGTATGAGTAGTACATTGGTATGAGTAGTACGTTAGGATGAGTAGTAGGTTAATACGAGTAGTACGTTAGTATGAGTAGTACGTTAATACGAGTAGTACGTTAATACGAGTAGTACGTTAGTATGAGTAGTACGTTAATACGAGTAGTACGTTAGTATGAGTAGTACGTTAATACGAGTAGTACGTTAGTATGAGTAGTACGTTAGGATGAGTAGTACGTTGGTATGAGTAGTACATTGGTATGAGTAGTATGTTGGTATGAGTAGTACATTGGTATGAGTAGTACGTTAGGATGAGTAGTAGGTTAATACGAGTAGTACGTTAGTACGAGTAGTACGTTAGGATGAGTAGTACGTTAATACGAGTAGTACGTTAGTATGAGTAGTAGGTTAATACGAGTAGTACGTTAGTATGAGTAGTACGTTAGTATGAGTAGTACGTTAATACGAGTAGTACGTTAGTATGAGTAGTACGTTAATACGAGTAGTACGTTAATACGAGTAGTACGTTAGTATGAGTAGTACGTTAATACGAGTAGTACGTTAGTATGAGTAGTACGTTAATACGAGTAGTACGTTAGTATGAGTAGTACGTTAGGATGAGTAGTACGTTGGTATGAGTAGTACATTGGTATGAGTAGTATGTTGGTATGAGTAGTACATTGGTATGAGTAGTACGTTAGGATGAGTAGTAGGTTAATACGAGTAGTACGTTAGTACGAGTAGTACGTTAGGATGAGTAGTACGTTAATACGAGTAGTACGTTAGTATGAGTAGTACGTTAATACGAGTAGTACGTTAGTATGAGTAGTACGTTAGTATGAGTAGTATGTTAGGATGAGTAGTACGTTAGGATGAGTAGTATGTTAGTATGAGTAGTACGTTAGTATTAGTACGTATTGTTCTTCCTTCACAGCTGTACACAGATTAAAAAGGTATAGAATCCATGTTTTATTTCATAAACTAAACCTGATTTTAAAAATTCAACTCAAAAAAAAAGGAATAAATGAATCTATATGCTTTGTGCTCATTGTCGCATACGTTGTGAGTGACTTCCAGCACGTGATTAGAATACGACCAGTGCAATGACTGACAAACTCCTTGATATTTGCATTATTCTAAGTAGACATGTATTCATCACTTGGCCTGTTCTTCATACAGCAGCACAGCACACAGCGCCATCTTATTTCCCTACGAGAGGCATCTTTATAATAGCCAATTGTTTCTCCATCACAACAAACGCTCAAAGCTCAGCCGATAAAGTAACCCCGTGCACATTTCATCACACAGCTGCACTGAGTGTTCCCACACTATGCCTTTGCTGATTGGAAACATTCTGAGAGCAAGAATGAAAGTAATATGCACAGGTTCTGACCCTAATTTCTACATACATTTTTGGTGTTTACACACAAAAAGCAGATGGGGGGCTTCACTAGGGTTCTTCTCTGTGGCTGCGCTGCACTAACAAAAGCAACAGCTGCTCATTTGATGGCGCCTGTACCTTTGTTGACCCCATTTCCGTCTGCGCGGTGGCTGAGACAGTGGAGAAATTAGTTGCATTACCCGCCGCCTGCTGTGGCAGGTCTAGCTGTGATTCTGCCCACATTCTGTCCATTACAGTGGCCCCTCTATCTGATTAGCCCCAACACACTCACTAACATGCCAAATCACTGCCTCACTCAGGCACCGCGAGCCTCCACTCACCAACAAATAGAGCCAACACACCACGAGTCCACGGCACAGACACATCACAAGGTTTTTAGCACAAAAATAAACAAATCAAGCTGCAGAAACTGATAATTTAAGAATAATTAGCAACTGATCGTTCAAGGCTAAAGAGTTCTCTGTTGGATTTAACACAGTCAGAAGCGTGATATGTATGTTTAAATATTCTAATTGTTACCATGGCAAAAATTGGGTCTCATTAACTTTTCGAGGCAGTAAATAAATGTGTGACTGTCGTCAAGCAGCGTGTGGACAAAACTTGGGAGTCGGGAAATTAAACTGACCATAGTTCCAAGTAGATTTTTGAACAGGTTAAAAAAAAAAACAAGTTGGTGCAGTTTTAGATTAATATCCTACTGACAAGCAACTTAATAAATTAGTTATTTTTCTGCTTGTCTAAATATTATTTTGTAAAGACAGCGGGGACCCCCACTGTAGCTGTCATGTGGAGACAGGACCATCCATAAGGGGGAATAAAGGGGATAATGTACAAATTGACAACAAAAATACACAAAATGACTCAAAAAAAACCATTAAATTAGAGAAAAATACACAACAAAAATAACACAAAAGAAATTTAAAATTAACTGAAAGTGGCACAAGGCGACAAGAAATACCCAAAAATAACAGAGAAATGCATGAATTGACAATAAAAATACACAAAATGCCTCAAACAAACAAAACACATATATATATATCGTTTTTAAAAATAATTTTTAAATTATCATTAAATTATTTTTTAAACTAAAACAGGACACCCAATCGTAAACAACTCTATTCTATACTTTCACTTTCTCAAATATAAATCTAGTTCAAACAGTATTAAAATATGTGAGCTACTTATAATCAAAAAACAATTGTCTTTGGGGGTCGCCAGAAATATGCGATATCGAAATGGGGTCACGATCCAAAAATGGTGTTAACTGACATTGAGATGTGTTTTTACATGTATACAATGACACTGACTGCATACAATGACAATACATGTTGTTATGTTGTTAAAGTCCTACCTTTTCCCTCTAATATTTCTATATTTCAGAGTAAATTCTTCCCATACTACTAAGACGTGCCGCACAGAGAGCACAGTTTTCAGCTCAGGCCACCCCCTTTCCATTTTTATTGACTTTATGCACAGGAGACATTTTAACTGAAATACCCTTTTTTAATATTCACTTCCAACACAACAGCGGTCTAAGTCCTATCGATTGTGCTTGAATTAAAAGTACCTGATGCAGGGCGTCTCTAATCCGCAGGGTCTTTTAGGAAGTCACCTGGTCGGACAAATGGGCCCTTTTAAAGGAGTATAATGTGTTCTTAAATTTTTTTATTGATGGGAGGGGGACGGCCACTCCAGGTATCTATACAAACGGACTTAACACACTGTGAAAGGGTCAATTTGGCCTCCATTTTCCATTTCTCCCTTATCTGCATTTAGTGCCACGCTGAGGCGCTCTACGTGAGCCGGGACGGGTCGAGCGCTTTTTAACACGTGCTTGTGTTTCAGAGGTTGTTCCATTGCTGTGGTTTTACCACATTGTGTCTTTGCTTTGCTCTGACATCGCAGGTGACACGCACGCGATTGTTTGGTTTTCAGCTCTCTTTTCACTACATTTATATCTATCAGTGTGTTACAGCTTTAAAGAAAGAGTCAAAAGAAGCTTTTTTTGTGGTTGTTTTGAGTTCTTTCTTATCCACAATTTGAGGTAACTTTATAAAAGCATCAGATAACACGAGACATTAATGAATCCCTAATATTGGTTTTAGGAAAATGTGTTTTTAGGAGGAGTTCAGTGGGTTTAAAGGACTGTAAAAAAAAAAAAAAATAAATAAATTATTTTACATAATCTCCCTAAATAAAGGTCCCAGAGAGCGGGGACCCCCACTGTAGCTGAAGGTGGTTGAACACAGACATGAACATTGAAGAACAGTCATGTGGAGACAGGACCATCTATAAGGGGGAATAAAGGGAGAGATTTTTGGGGTCCATCCATAAAGTCAGTAAAATGATGGTCCATTGTTCTATGAATCTGTGATAACCACATTTATTTATTCATCTGAATAATATCCACTGTTATCCAGGAACGTTTATTATTATTATAGTCATATAAGTCTTGTTTTAATCACTAATAAAATGGGTTAAAAATGACCAAACATGGTGGAAATGGTGGTGAAATGGGATTTTAAAAAAACACAGAAATTGGTTAAAAGTTGCAAATTAGAGTGGACAAAAATAGAATAGAATAGAATAGAATCAACTTTATTGGCCATGTGATGTAAGTTATACACACGAGGAATTTGACTTGGTGAACTGTGCTCTCTCTAATAGTGTAAACATTAAATAATAACAATTAACTGCAAAAAAATAAAAAAAAAAAGTGGTAAAAAGGGTCAATATTGGAACAATTAGTTTAAAATGGCAAATAATGGGTATGACGAATGGTGAATGTGGTTAAATTGACAAAAATAAGCATGAAATGTGGTGTTAAACGTGACAATGATAGGTCAACATATGCAACATTAGGTGGAAAAATGGTGGAAAGGGTTCATAAGTGCTGAAAATGTCTTGAAAGTGGGAAAAAATTTGCAGAAAATGCATTGAAATTTGATGGAGAAATGTCCTAAATTGGAGTAATTTAGCAAAATGCATTACGAGGAGGAATAAAATGGGTTAAAGTAGAAAGAGTGGTGAAATGAGATTTTAAAAACCACAGAAATTGGTTAAAAATTAAAGTGGCCAAAAACAAACAGAGAAAGTGGTTAATTAAAATTAAAAAAAAAGCTTAAGAGAGTGAATATTAGAACAGTTAGTTTAAACTGGCTAATAATGGGCATGACGAATGGTGAACAAAAAAAATTATCATGAAATATTTTTTTTTTATTTTGTATTCCTTCCAAATGTAAGGAACATCTCATCCTCTATTACTATTATTATTATTATTATTATTATTATTATTAATAAGATAAACTCTATGCTATGGAAGCCTGTTTCTGCCACTAAAAAAAAATCTCTACAGCAAGTCATAATTATGAGTTAGTAAAGTCATAGTTATGAAATAAAAAATCATTAATTTTGAGAAGGAACGTCATAATTATGAGAAAGTCATTATGTAAAAAAAGTCATTATTATGAGATAAAGTCAAATTGAGAAAGTCAAAATTATGACAAAGAAAGTCAAATTATTAGAAGAAAGTCATAATTATGAGATAGAAAGGAATTATGAAAAGGTTTATTCACTTTTTAAAATTCAACACATTGTACATAGTGTAGAAAATAGTTGCAGTGCATAAATACGTCTTTATTGCAAAATGCACTTTTTGTTTATTTGCAAATTTACATTAAAAAAATATTTTCTCATAATTATGATGTTTTATCTCATAATTATTACTTTCCATAGTGATTTATTTTATTTTATTTTTTATATCAGAATGAGGCAGCAATTTTAAAAGTGAGGGTGTTCTAAGGGTGACTCCCAATTTAGTTTATTAAATTAATTAACTAAGTCAGCAATACTCAACATGTGGCTCTTTATTTTAATTATTATTCCCCAAGAAAACCTTAAAAGGGGGAAACTGCCAATAAATATCCATTTTCTCTCATTTTTGTATTTTTCTATTTGAAACTTTAATCCGTTTTTGTCGATTCTTTGACCATTTTTGCCACTTTTCAACTAAACAAGCTCTTTTTGTCCAATAAATACCACTTGTTTACTTTTTCCCTACATTTTGCCTTTTTGTCCACATTTTTGTCCTTTTTCAATATTGTTTGCCACATTTTGCTACCTTTTGTCATTACAAATCACCTGGTTCCTCTTTTTTGTATATTTGTTTTGCCTCTCGACATTTTAGTCACTTTTCGATCTTTTGCCACTTTTGGACCGTTTTTGCATCCTGTTGCTCATTTTATGTCACTTTACTCATCGCTGTGAACTATGTTTGCTCAATAATTTGGAAAAAAAAGGAAAACGTGTTTGGAAATGATGATTTTTGCAATAATCTGTGAATATGTGGATGCAGAATAATAAAGTGTTGTTTGACGGTGTGATTTCTAAAGAGTCCAAAGGGTGTGTTTTCTGACACCAGGTTAACACGAGGCTTTCGTGGCGTCTAAAGGGCCCTATATAAGCAGCTGGAATGACATTCTGTCTTTCATCAGCCCTTGAAAACAAATGATTAGCGTTGAATGGTGGAGAAAGGTGTTTTTTAAACCAAGCAGGCTGTAAAAGGGAGAGTGCTAATTAATTACATTTGCTATTTGTATGACCTCTGCTTAAGTGCATGAAAGCCTCCTGCAAACGTCAGGCCAAACTGCAATTTCACCTAACATTTTAAAGTCCGTGTTTCTAATAAAGCGCTTTGTAAACGACTCCTCTTTCAGACTCCATTAGGAAGTGCAGCGAGGTTTATTTTATCATAGGCTTCAGTCAATAATCACCCAATCAAGGCGTTGACAGAATGTAGGAACTATTGAAGAGGATAATAAATCAGACTGGCCTAATAAACTGCTTAATTGGTGACTATTGCCCTCTGTGATTGTTGCGTTGCTTCCCCTGTTGCCATCACGGCTCTTAGTGACAAAGGTTGCAAACATGGAGACATGGGAGGGTCCATTAATTGGTTATTTACAGATGGAAACCACGCTGGCAATTAGTCAGCAACCATGAATAATATGTCTGAAGAACAAAGGTCAGGTCGCACTGAATATTAATCACAGAGTAAACAAGGTGAGCAGATGATGCATTAAAATGAAGAAGAAAATATACGTACATCTGTCTGTCTGTGTGTGTCTGTCTGTGTGTGTCTGTCTGTCTGTTTCTGTGTCTGTCTGTCTGTTTGTTTCTGTCTGTCTGTGTCTGTCTGTGTGTGTCTCTGTCTGTCTGTGTCTGTTTCTCTGTCTGTCTGTTTCTGTCTGTGTGTGTCTGTGTCTGTTTCTGTCTGTGTGTGTCTGTTTCTGTCTGTGTCTGTCTGTGTTTGTCTGTGTCTGTCTGTGTCTGTTTCTGTCTGTCTGTGTTTTTTTCTTGACACATTTTATTTACGTGTATTTATTATTAGTGTTAAATTCTCCAGGTGTTCAAAGGTAATATTTAATGTATTTCCATGAACCAGTTTTCTACAAGTTATACAAAAAAAAACATATATAAAATTTTAAAACCCTGTCTTATAATTGAAGGGACATTTGTTTTACATGTTACTTAAGTACATTTAGTAAAATGTGTGGTTTTTTTTTTTACTTTTCCAAAAGTAAGGAAGCAACTTCATTCCTTTTACTAGAGTCTTTTTTTTTATTTAAGTATTTATACTTTTACTTGTACTTTTACCACCTCTGAACATCATGTATTTCCTTGACCATTGATACAATACAACCTACTATCATTTTTAAAGAAAATAATCCTGACCAATGAACCAGCTTCATTGTTTATTATATATAAAATACAGTATATGTAGTGATATTATTTATGTAAACCAAACACACTCACATTCTATGAGCCGTGTTTCTAGTCATAATTTGGTCAATACTTGGTCTAGAACTAATTTACTACAGAAGTCTGTCTTATTTAGATCATCTCACTTACTGAATAAAAACTCATTCAACACATTTGAATGTATATTAAAAAACATTAAAAACCCAGTTTTACGTGTGAGATTGAGACATGTATTGTTCTAATCGTATTTTTCATTTTTGTAATTGTAATTATATGTTATTGTATTTTATTCTGTTTTTGATATTGTATATTTATTGTAAATATCTTGTTGTTTTGAGGAACACAATAAAAATAAACAATAAACATCATGAGAGAAGATATGGTGACATTAAAATGTCTAAAGATGTATCGACGAGGGCAAATGGGTGATATAAAGATCTATCACAATCTATTACACACCAGACTGTCATGGTTTGTTTATATATATACATTTAGGACTATATTAATATTTTTTGTTTTTATCTGGGGATCAATAAATGTCTATTATTTTCTATTCTACTCTATTCAATTCTATGCTCCGTTTTGAGCTTCATGGCAAAGGCTGAATACTTGAGTAACTGTGATTTATTAGTTTTTGTTTTTCACAAATTTGCTAAAATCTAAATAAAAACTTTAGTGACACTTTACTTTTATACATAAGGCATCATCCATTCTGATTGAGTCGAGTCCCACAAAGAAGCCTTTTCCTAAACATCCACTACTCGTGTGTGTGTTGGCTTTATTAATAATCAAGGGAGTGAGGAAAAAATAGATTTGACAATATATCACAATATTTCACCGCGCGATTATCGTATTTATCCAAAAAAAATGTCTAAATCGATTTTTTTTACTCGGGTTTTCAATGAAAAAAGCATTTAATGTCGCCAACATAAAACGTAATCTCCCAGTCACTCGGTGTCAGTAAACGCACCATCAGACTTTCTTAAACACATCTTCATTTGTTCTAAGAACCACAAAAACATAGTATTAAAGCTTTATTTTCTCAAACTCGCCTGTTTTCCAGAGTTTTAGCCTCTGAAAAGTCACTTTCTGATCAACTCGACACAAACGGGCTGATTTGCGTCCTACTTATGAATATTCATGAGTGGGCGTGTCTATAGACAGGACAATGACTTCCTTCTCCCCCCACGGTGACGTAGGACCAGAGGATGACCCGCCCTCCTCCCACCCACTCCGTAGCCGAGCTCATGCTGCTTTATAAACACAAGACAGAGCGTGGGGGTGGGGCGTTTGTCTGTACATACATAGACTGTAGAAAATACATACATAGCATTGAGCGAAGCACGCTGAAATGCTCACCTTCGTGGGCGTGTCTGTTTACATGTCAATCACGGCAGAGCTTCCTGGAGGCGTGGCTTCTCCAGCTCAGTGCTGCGTCAAATCAGTCATCAAAGTGGGAACGCGTCATCAAATAGTAACGAGGTGTTTGTGTTCACCCTGCAGTAAGAAAGGAGTAAATCACCCTCTAACTAATGATTGAATCAATGAAAAAAACACTTTAGACATGTGTATGAATCCATAATAACACTTTATCATGTTTAAAGCACAGAATAGTTAATTTAATGTAACATGGGCCCTTTAAACTACCTCACTCCTCAATGCATTTTAGCTGTAAATTGATTGCACTTTATTTTTTAATAAAACATACTGGGCACTTTGATAGATGTATGTAAGGCTGTTCAACTGATCAAAATTTTATTACGATTTTGATCATTACACTCAACGATTATAAAAATAACATAATCAAGAAAAAACAATTGTTTACATTTTATTTCTTTATTTGTTAATTTTCAATTATACTTGTTTTATTTGCTAAAAAAAAAAGGATCCACAAAGAATAAAGGTCGGCACACACAAGAAAAAAACTATTATTACTACTGACTTTGACTTGTTTAATGCATGTGCTCTCAAAGCTAAAGCTAGCCTAGCCTGCAGGCTAACACAAGGAAAGTTGTTGTATTGAAACATTGCAGGAGAAACGCAGCAAATACGATTGGTAAACAAGTATCGCAAGTGAAATTCTCATTAATGGGAACATTTGGGGTTTGAAGACACATCACGTGCAAGAAGTGTTTTGTTTTGTGCAGAAGTGAACATACATGATTTTAGTGTTTGAAGGATTTTATTTATGTTTAAAGAATATATTTTACATTGATTTGTACAAAAAATAAACTTTTTGGTTGATAAATAATTGTTTGAATAAACCGGATTTCAATTATGACTCAAATAATCATGATTATTATTTGTTCTATGTTCAAGTATGTGGTTACTTTTTGGGTTTTTTTTTTTTTAAGAAATTTAAGAACTTAACAGAATCAGAATTTGTAATAGAAGCAAAAGTTTTAAACTTTTTAAAAATGTAATTTGACAGTTTGATAAAAAACATTTTTTTTTGACATTGTTACTTGAATTATAATTAGTTACCGTTTACTTGTTCTTGCAAGTTTTGAAAAAAATGAAATAAATTGTATTTCATACCATTTTGTACTTGTAAAGATGAAATTTGTAAATATTTGTGATAAATCGTGATGTATATTGATTGATAGATCATATTGTTTAGTTACACCCCTAGTAAATATATTTTGTCGTTAAATTCATTGTCATTTCTAATTGCAATTTATTTAAAGCCAAAAAACAATGCAATCAGTGACTCTCAGACATTTTCACGCCTTGTTGGACATTTTTCTTGCTGCAGTAGAACAAGGATTACTTCCAGAGGGTGAGAATCAGGCTGTAGAGCCACTCCCACAACGATTCTGTGATTTAGATTTAGAAAGAGGCCACATGAGTCCTGTACTCATGGTTCACATCCAGGCGTGTAAAATAAATCCTGTTCTTTGAAACAGAAAAAACAACAGAGCCAATAAGGTAGGGACTAAAAAAAAAAGATCAACTGCTTCCTCTACAGAAACACACGCAGCCTTTTCACGGGTGTGTGCATCCGCTGACCCGTAGTGACCTCGTCTTTCAGAGAGCAACAAAAGGTTGGAGTGAGATCACACACATTTAAATCAACTGGATGAGTGCTCTTATTCATGTGATACACAGCAGGGGACCCTGCCTCAATATTAGCTGCTCATCACATTTACTCATTCTCTTAGCAAGGTTTACAATGTGTCAAGTGAAATGCTACGTTTGTTTAAATAACTACTGCTCGTTTGTTTACATCAGAAAAATGACCAACAATACACAGAATACTCTGTTTACTGACCACATAGAAAGGGTGTCAACTTCAGTGCCCTAGGCAAGAGGTCAACATTACACATTATTATTTATTTTAAATATCAGTCAAAAAATGCAATTCTACCCATTTCAAAAATTAGAAACATACAACACCTACAGGTTTAGTGCAAATGTTCTGAGGGAACAACAACAACAACAACAGCAATGGTGCAAAATCCAGCAAAACAGTGCAATCAAAAGTAAAAAATAAAATATAAGAGTTTTCTACTTTCCTGTTAAAGAAAATTCAATAAAATAGCATAAATATGGTTAAGCAGCAAATAAAGAGCAGGTTATCTTAAACAATTACTAGCATCTCTAATGTTGTTTAAAACTTTACATGTCTGGACTTTATATTAATATTTAATAAAGAGAAAACATGTACAGTGATTGAAAAAAGTGTGTTTCACGTTTATTATACCTTTTTAAATTACTACTGTAATTTTGGGAGGTTCATTTTGGCGCCCCTTCAGCAGATGGCCCCCTAGGCGACCGCCTGGGTTGCCTAGTGGCGAGGCCGGCCTTGGGTGTCAAAATCATTTTAGTTCAGGGGCCAAATACATAGCAGTTTAATCTCAAGCAGGCCACAGATTTTATGCTGGAAAGCAAGCCATTTTAACATTATTGTGCTCTAGTTTACACTTCTACGTATTCATAAAATACAAAATATGTAAGAAATTGACGCTAAGTGACAAATATCAGTCCCAACAGGGTCTTAAACTTTACATTTTTAGATTTGTGACCAATTAATTTTTAATAAGGAAATGTTATGGAATAATTTAAAGATTTTGTAAGAATTTTTAGGGGTTTTTTCAACAGTTTAACATCAAAAATGACTGAAATCATGCGATAAAAGCACTGGGAATACTGTGAATCTCTGCCAATATATTTGAGTTTAATTTGCACAATTTTGTTCTCTCCAACTTCTAAGACATGTTTAGATTTTTTTTCCAGAGTAAAATACGGTAGTTTCATCTGCAAATAATACACACTTAAGTAAATATGACATTGACACAGTATCATTCACATTCACATAAATGAGAAAAAGTATCAGTCCAAGGAGTGACCCTTGGGGTACCCCGCAACTAATTTCAAATATCTGATTTCACATTATTAATTTGGACAAACTGTTTAAACCCATTCATATGTCACCCTGCACCAGATATAGGCAACTGGCGGCCCGGGGGCCACATGCAGCCCATGGTCTAATTTTGTGCGGCCCCTAAAACAAAATTGTGAAGTTGGAAGTTATATGAAGAACAATACAGTACACAAAACTCCAGAAACACAGAAAGTGACAGCAAAGTGCACACAATGTCAAGAAAAGTACAAAAAGTAACAACAAAAACACAAAGGTAAAAAACAATGCACAAAATGACAACAAAGACACACTAAACAAACAAAAGGACACAAAAGTACACAAAATGACAGAAAATAAACAAAATGACAACAAGAACAGAAAAACCATAACAAAAACACACAATGACTTAAAAACACACAAAAAAACAACACACACTTTGTTTTCTCAATATTTTTTGAAAAACTTTCTAAAATGTTTCTTATAAATATTTTAAAAAAACAAATGTGGAAAACATGGAATTTGGAGAAAAATAAAAAGGAATTTGGAAAAAACTAAATGGATTTTAAAGGGCCCTATTGTTTACCGACCATATTGTGCGTTATAGAGTCAGTTATTTTAGATTTACTCCTGAACGCCCTGCCCGAGTCCCCCGCTCCTCATTTAAGAGCCAACCCTTCCAAAGACAGGAAGTATTACACTCAGGGGGGGTCGTGTTCCTTGAATGGAGCGTTTTCTGGGGGGGAGAATGGGGGTCCCTGCTGGAGCAGCTGAGTAGCCGCTCTTTTCTCGCTGTCTTCCCCTGGATTCAATAGGTGGGCTTTTCCTCTTTCTCCTTCTCCTGCTCCAAGCCTGAGTGGCATGTGGCTTCTCTTCCCATGGCCTCCGCACATGAAGCACCAGTTTTCAGCCTTTCTTTTTGCTCACTTGCAGGGATCAAATGTCCATCAGGAACTCAGTTAAAAACATGTCTACGCGGCTGGGGGTCCGACCCACTGCTTGTTCAGACCGCATCGCAGATCAAGCCTGACTAACCTGAGTGAATTGACACCAGGCAATAGAAAAGGGTAAACGAAGTGTGTGTTAGTGTGTGTGGGTGGGGGGTGGACCGGGTGGCATCTGCCCCCATACAGATTTGCTTAATTGGGTTTGACTTCCACAATTACAGGGTAATAATGGCCTTTTGAGCCAGGCCACGTCGAAGTAAAAAGCAGTTGCTGCGACACCCGCATGCTGTCAGATGGTTGATTGCAGAGAGGGAGACACACAGGCCAGGGAGATTGAGACGCAGGAATTGGCAATGGACTTTGGTTAAGCAGTGGTTATTGAGTCTTTGATAGGACTGCAGGAGGCCAGGGCAGCAACAATGACAGAATTAATGGGCAAGGCAAGATGAGAATGTCAGGCCAGCGGGGGGCCGCGGTGGCCTTTGAGCTGCCTTCTGATGCCTCTTTGATTGTGCTCTCTACAACACACTCAAAGGCCTCAAGAACTGTTTGTTGATGAATCTGGGCTCCAATGCGTTTTGATTTTTTTTCTTTTTTCAAGGTATCGAGCTTATGGTGACACAAAAACCTGGAGTTATCTCTGAATGAGCCACTAAAGCGTCGCAATAAATATACAGACGTGTTGCTTTTCTTTCATGTTTGGACATGCAGAATGGAAAGGTTTCATTAGATTGTTATGAGCAGGTGTAGTCCCGCTAGTAAAGGTAGCAACGTAGCATAGAGCCATCATCAAAGGACGCTGACGGTTTCCATAAAGATGCCAATTTATTTTGGCTAAAATTCACCACTGTATTGATAGTTTTTACAAATTCTTTTTCGGAATTATTTGATGTTCCAGGTAAAAAAAAGCAGTCAATCATGTAATCATTTGTATTGATCACTTTAATATCTAACTTTCAATTTGATCTACATTACATTTGAACAGAAATCAATAGTTTTATTTGTCCGACTTTCTATTTCACTATTCTGTTTCTATCTAAATTTGAACTTATGTCCTAAGAACACAGTTGCTGTTTATAGTAAATAAACTCAACAGTCGGTCAGAAGACAGATTTAAAAAAGCACATTAATAATTTCTATACAATAAATAAAAGACGAGTTTACAACATATACAACTTAAATTAATGACCAAAACATAGAAAAACTTATTTAATGTTCTGGCCAAAATACACTAGCAATACATACCGTAATTATACTTAATAACTGGCAAAAAATAATCCGACATCGACATTAGATTTTACATTGCGTTAAACAATTAAAAACATATAAAAGCTAATGTTTATAATGGTTTCAAAGCTGTAGTCTAAGGTCTATCTTACATCTCAATGTTGTGGGACACTGGCAGCTTCAAGGTTGACTAGTTTTGTATTAATATTTACAGTAGGATTAGTAAACCCACTCTGTGGCTCAGGTAGAATGTGTTGGAAGGCGTATAGAACCAAAGGAATCAGACGATGCAGAGAAGCAGGATGCAATTTTGCAAAGCAACAAAAAGCTACAAGGCAAATTATAAAACAATTAGGGGAATTAATTAATCGCATTTTTCTACTTCAGACTGAAGATTGTAATACATATTATTTATTAATGGGAAATCATGGAATAAATGTAGAATTAACACACAACATATATTTAAATACAAAGACCATCTTAATAACATCTTTGTTTCAGCTTTGAATGAACTCAATTTCCAAGTTTATCAAAAATAAAAATACAATATTTATTATATCCACTTACAGAATATAACATTTATAATATAAATATGTCTCTGGGTTTGGCTGCACACGCTACACACTCGACCAAAGGTTGGGGTCAAATAACAACAGAAGTAAACAAACCTGCGTTATTTGTGTTAATGTTTTTTTTAATGAATTAAACATCTTATATTAACCTACAAAATTAACGCAATGATTTTGACAAAACTAATAATTATTAGTTCTGGGACTTTAGCACATTAATTTTGATTAACTAATTACAGGAAAATAATGCACCCCAAACAGCGTGGATCTGTTCTCATTTCGTTATATCCATAAAACTGATGCACAGACCACAACACAAGAAACAGAAGAACCAGAGGAGAAGTTGTTGCTGTGCATTGTGGGCGTTAATTTTAGTTTAAATAAAAACACTGGATGGAAAACTAAAGCCCAACTGTGTGAAAATTGTTATAGAAAGTTTGTGGATCAGCTGAGCTCTGCTAGCCTCAGCTAGCACCTCAGTGTTAAATATATAGCAGCTTGCACCTCAATGCTAAACATGTAGCAGCTAGCACCTTAATACTAAACATGTAGCAGCTAGCACCTCAGTGTTAAATATATAGCAGCTTGCACCTCAATGCTAAACATGTAGCAGATAGCACCTCAATGCTAAATATATAGCAGCTAGCGCCTCAATGCTAAACATGTAGCAGCTAGCATCTCAATGCCAAACATGTAGCTGCTGGCACCTCAATGCTAAATATGTAGCACCTAGCAACTCAATGCTAAATATGTAGCAGCTAACACCTCAATGCTAAACATGTAACAACTAGCACTTCAATGCTATCATGTAGCAGCGAGCACCTCAATACTGACATGTAGCAGCTAGCACCTCAATGCTAAACATGTAGCAGCTAGCACATCAATGCTAACATGTAGCAGCTAGCACCTCAATACTGACATGTAGCAGCTATCACCTCAATGCTAAACATGTAGCAGCTAGCACATCAATGCTAACATGTAGCAGCTAGAACCTCAATACTAACATGTAGTAGCTAGCACCTCAATGCTAACATGTAGCAGCTACCACCTCAATACTAACATGTAGTAGCTAGCACCTCAATACTAACATGTAGTAGCTAGCACTTCAATGCTAACATGTAGCAGCTAGCACCTCAATGCTAACATCTAGCAGCTAGCAGGGACAATGGTCCTAGTGGAGCAGACAGTGTCTCCACACTGACACTCAGAACCAAAATGAATAAATCCATGAGTGACAAATGAACAAAGTCAGTGATAAATGATTGTAGTGACAGTCGACCACTCTGTGGTAGAGGATGTGGGCGGGGCTAGAAGCGCTGCTACAGATAGCATCGTCTGACCCAACTTATCAACTGTTATGTAGAAAAACTATTTCAAACTAAATTCATCATCTTCATCAGTTTATTTCATGATATCCACAGATATTCTAAATATTTTACACTGTTCAGTTAATATTTCTCTGGAATGTTCTGGACTAACTGATGTTTTTATTTCAATACAAAAACACATTTGTTTTAGAAAGTTTACCAAAAATCCAGAAAAGCATGAATATATCTTAGTTAAATGTAAGTTAATGCTTTATGAACAATGCAATCATAATATTCTTTTTTCATATTGTACATTATGTTAGCACTCAGTGATGGAAATAATAAACACTATTTAATTGTTTAAGATCATTTATTGTTTTCATTGATTCAGTCAGATACTAAAATACATTTAAAATTGAAAATGTTGCTTCTTGTGTCAAATATTGTTAGGCCATTAATTTTGATGAATTAATTACAAAGTCTCTAATTAGATTAATTCTTTCCACCTCTAATAATTATATATAAAATAAAAAACAATGTTCTATGTGTAGGGGATAATCTACAAAGTGACTCAATGCTGTTTGCTTCTTGTTTTTAATGGTTGTTTTTTGCCTTCATTGGTCAAAAAGTTGCATTAATCACAGCAGTAATTATGGAGATGTTGTTTTTCTAAGAAAATCTTGTTTTTCTAAGAAATTGTTATTTCTATTGATTACCTCTCTGTTAAATGTCGAACGATAAATAATAGAGTCAAAAGAAATGGCTGAAACATTTCATGCGATTAATCTCAGGTTTGAACAAATTTGAGCAGATAAATGAACAAATTGCAGAGAAAGAAAGTCCAGTTATCATTTCTGCCTGATTGAAGGAAATCCCTGGATGTGAGTATATATTAAATATACATTTAAAATGAGCACGTTAGCATGTTCCTCTTTGTTTACTAGTATAACAGTGAAATTGAAAGGTCTGCCACAAAGACAAAAAGTTTCAGTGTGGGCCAACTTATGTGGACTCTAAAGCACCTCTGCTGTCAGTCATGATTAGCCTCAATGATGAGCCCATTTCCACACTTTAGAATCAAGTCCTGGCAAAGAGGAGCCCTTTGCTACAAGAAGGCTTTTCCCTGATATAATTTGTGGCAGCAAATTACAAAACAGAAGCAGAAATAATGTGTAAAGTCAAGTTTGGTGAGGGAGAAAATGGAAAAATTTACGGCTGTGTGCCACTCTAATGGATATCCTTGTAGCTGGGAGAAAATGGGACCCAATAATGTGTCCTTAATGTGTGGCTGTCGTGTTTCAGGCAACATATCAGAAGAAATGTCCCCTGCCATTTCTGCAAGCAATCACTTAATGGGACGGGCAAATACGACAAAATTGATGCACTGATCTATTTCTTGCCTTGACAGATGGACTGAATCAGTAGCTCTTGGAAGACCAAAAAAAAAAGAGAGAGAGAAAGGTTGAAGGCGAAGAAAGGGAGGACAGGCACGGATAAAAACAAGCCTTTCACGATTCATGCAGCCATGCCTGTTTGTGTGCAGCTTAAGTGCAGACACTGACAGGAATTTCAATTATTTAATTAGGGAGGAAAAATGAAAAGACTTAAGTGTTGTGAATTCTGCAGTCTTTCATAGATCAATCTAATGTGCGCTCACATTGGAAATCAACCAAGATGGAAGAGGGGCAAGTGAAGTAGCGTCTTTCTAAATCACGGAATTAAAATGGTAAATTAGTTTCTTGATATATTCATTTAAGTGGTTAAGTGGAAAGGTTTCTCTCCCCTTTCATACGCCCGTCTCGTGGGTGGGTGGGTGGGTGGGTGGTTGGGTGGAGAGAGGCGGCGGCATCCACATGCTCTTATGATTAAAGCTGTCGTTCATTTGGAGAGCAAACTCTGAAAGCACTTGCTGCACAAATTAGCCATCGGAAGGCTTGAAAATTCAATTCCGAGGAGTTGATTTAGGCATTTAGACAAGAACGTAAAGGTTTAGAAGCCTTTTACCCACTAATGTCAATAACTTTCTGGGGGCCATTATAGGTTTTGTGTGGCCTTGTGCTTTGTGAATGGCACAGCTGGAAAACAGAGGTTTGTCTCATGTCCATCACCTTTGCTCCTCGGTTTTAGGTTCATCCTTATGTTTTACTCAATAAAACCAAGCCTGGTTGATTGTACCCACTCGGCAAAATATGGTTGAAAAGACGTCTTTGCCACACGTCTAAAACAACGTCAAAATTTGGTTAAAAAAAAGAGAAAAGTGAAAAGCCGTTGTTTTCTGGTCGTTGAAAAAAATGTTTTTATTAAGACATCTCATTAGTCTAAATATGTTTGAAAAGGTAAAAAGCTGCTCATTTCAGGTCATAGTTCTATGTACTCAAGATGAATTTGTGGGCTGTTACGTTGGAAGTCGTTACAATACCTTTTATTCTTATTTTTTGGGTCATTTGATCCAAATTAGCTCAAGGATTAAAATTGTTGAGCTACTTACCCCAAAGGTGAAGTCTTATTTCCAATGACTATTTTTTAGGGAGAACTAGGACCAACTGAATTTCAATGACCATATTTGAGGCTAAATTTGGAACAATTTTGATGGTCCAAAAAACCCAAATTTCAACAACTGTTTTTGGGATAAATCGATAAATAAGACGGACCAATCAGATTTAGCCCAGAAAGAACGTCTAAATGACGGGTGTTTGGTGGGTATGTGTGGAAATGTAACTGGTGTAGAGATTCCTCTGGGTGGACAAGCACATTTTTTTTAAAGCATGCGTGTCTCCTCTACTCATCAAAGAGGCCAGAAATTCCTCTTTTTCTCATCAACAATGGGAAAACATTTACAACCTGATATTATCAGAGGAAAATGTTTAACATGAATGAGAGGCCATAAACTGTTCTTCTTCTCATATATAATGTCATACACTCTACGTCACGTCTCAAGCTTAAGGCCCGGCCCTTTAGGCCAGTGTTTCTCAAATGGGGGTACGCAATAGCACTACAGGGGTACTTGAGAGAGAGAGTTGAAAATTAACAAATAAAGCGTGAGCTGACCATAAAAGATAAAAAAAACTATAGAAATAAATCTATTCAGGTGCCACTAAATCAGTGTTTATCCACTTTGTGGTCAGGATCCCATGTTGGGTTACCTGGAGTTTAAATGGTATCGCCTGAAATTTCTGAAAAGTCTAAATAAATCTTTGAAATTCTTTAATTATTATTGTTTTCTTTAAATTAAAACACACAATCTTAAACAACTGTATTTCTATTCTTTCACTTTGTGAATCTTGTTAAACTAAAATGCAGTAAAAAAAAAATGAATATCTGAGGTCAAAGATGATCAGAAACTAATTGTAGAAAAAAATACCAAATAGCACGTACCATGTTCCTGAGAATTCAGTGAAATGACTCGGTTCCACCGAATAAAACAAATTAAAATGGTGATCTACGGTGAATAGCCTTTGAAACGTTTAAATTCTGGTAATTTTGAAATCACCCCCCTCCCCCCTTTCAAAAAGGTCTCCGTAGTCATTTGAAAAATGGGCCGTGGCACATACGGAGTAATGGGTCACATTTATATATTGATATGTGTCAATGATTCGGTTCCACCAACAATATTTGACTCACAAATAAATGAGAAAATGACTTTAATGGAAATTGCCTAAAAAAGGGGGATTGGCCCATGGGCCCCTAATCAAATTGTGTGAGGCATAATCTTAATCTACGTTGAATTACTTTTTAAACGATATATCACATGACTATGTTCTCATAAATTTGAAAATTACCGGAAATGGGGGGTGGGCCCCCCGGGCCCAAAGTGAGTGGCGTCCAGTGGCCCAGCCTTAAAACGATCTTTCGGGGTTGCTAGAAATTTTTAATTTAAAAGTGGGGTCACCATAGGAAAGGGGTTGTGAACCACTGCACTAAATACTGTTTATTTCACTTGTTTATAAAATGAGATTCTTTAAAATGTGTGTTATCACTCACTCATTCTATCATTATGATCTATTGTTGTTTTTAGTTTCAAAGGGGAGACTGGAATTCAGAAATGAGAAAGCGGGGGTATTTGATCCGATTATTTGCTGTATTTATATTTATTTTTGTCTCATTGTTTTTATTTTATTGGGTCAAATGCACTGCTACATGTTTTTATGTTATGTTTTTTATGTTCTCCTGTGTTTTATTGTGGCTTTATGTCTTTTATGCTCCCCATGTCTTTGCACTCTGAACTGCCTCTATTGGAGACAAAGAAAGCTGATTGTTGATTGATTGATTGATCGATTGATCGAGCCAAAAACGTTTGAGAACCACTACTTTAGACCATCCAATTTGGCCCACGTGAGAAAGCTAAAAAAGACAGAAAAAACACGAATTAATGTGTAAAATTACCAAATAATTCAGGTGTAGATATCTCAGCCCGACTAAATACACTAATTCAATGAAACTCTAAAATATTTGAAGGATAGTAATTTCCCCATGTTTTTATCACATGACTGGAGTCACTTTAAATCTGAAATTGCTCAAATAAATTAATTTTCCTGAAATTAATTCTCATAATTTTCTGAAAGTAAATAAAAAACAGTCACAAAATTAATGCAATTTAAAAGAGAATATCCTGCAACTGAATTATTTGGTAATTTACAAAAAACTTTTTTTTTTTAATCTCTCAAGTAAACAGAATTTGATGCTCATATTTGCCCTCCTTCCTGGTGTGTTTCTAGCCAGTGTGGATTGTGGGGTTACTTACAAATTATTATCATTATCATCTTTGCTTGAATATTTTAAATGTATCCCAGAGGGTTTGTTGATTAATTATAAAACTAACTCCTATTTTACTGTCTGTCCTTCTATGATAAAAATGAATTTGACTCCCATTGCAAATTTAATCTTTCAAAAGCTGGATGCTACAAATAAAAGACTGAATTTGCTATTCTGTCACAGACAACATTATTGTTGATTTTGATGGGTTTGAGGATGGATATAAAATGTCCTCCAGGCTGCCACACTCCAGCTGGGGAAAAATGTGCTGTGGTCTATAAAAATAAAGTTAGATGTAAGTACAGCACTCAAATCTGGGAGAGAGAAAAATGCTTTTCCTGGAGCATTTTGTTGTTGTCAATTGGTCTGAGCAACTTGCCATAATGCATGTAATGGAGCTACTCTTCTCCTTTCATCTTCAGTCACTGTGCGTGTGTGTGCGTGTGTGTGTGTGTGTGTCAGTTCAGAGGGAGGGCTTGGTTGGATAAGGGAAAGAGGCACAACAGGAACAAATAGAGGCGTGTGATGGTGACAATGACGGGGAGATGTGGATCATAGAGGGAAGATCTACACCACAGTATGAGCTGCTCCTTCAAACATCTGCACATCCATTTAGCTTTAGAGCTCCCAACGCTCTGAGTGCAGTTCCCAACAGTTTCCCATACAGGCCGAGGACAAATATGTTCATAACCATCACACCAGAGGAACTAAACAAACTTCTTCTGAAAACGCCATGAAGCTGGAAAAACTGTTTATTATATTTGTGAAGGGGGTAGACGCTCTTTACATTTGACTGCATGTGTTTTTTAAGTTAGAAAACACAAGTTTTACCAAACCTAATCTCAGCCAATAGAAAAAAATCAATTATAATAATAGGCGATGAACCCATAGAGGGAAGTCACTGACATTTTACAACTAAAATGCAAAATTTAAATACTTAAGATCAATAAAGTACATTACTTCATACCTAATGACATATGAATTCAGCAGAGGTATAAAGAGTACTGATATGTCTTACTCAAGTAGAAGTACTGTACATGTATGTCATACATAAATTACTCAAGTGCAAGTAGCTCAATTAAATATTACTCAAAGTAAAAGTTACGAGTTACTTTCACCCCCATGTTTATTGTTGGTAATAAATCTTGGTACGCGTCCCTTGCATACAGCAAACATCTCATGTATAAACTTAAAAAGGAAGAAACCAAATCTACCACAATTAGAACTTAATTTATTTTCCACAAAAGCATCTGTATAAAATAAAATAAATTTAAAAACAATTTTAAAAAAGTTATCAGGCTCAAAGTAAAGATACATTTATGAACTTTAAAAACTAAGAAAATGACCTCCATTTAATGCTGTTTTGGTGCCGTGCATTACGTTTAATCTGATTGGTCAGCTATGATGTGATGCATTACGTTTAATCTGATTGGTCGGCTATGATGTGATGCATTATGTTTAATCTGATTGGTCAGCTATGATGTGATGCATTACGTTTAATCTGATTGGTCGCTTATGATGTGATGCATTACGTTTAATCTGATTGGTCGGCTATGATGTGATGCATTACGTTTAATCTGATTGGTCGGCTATGATGTGATGCATTACGTTTAATCTGATTGGTCAGCTATGATGTGATGCATTACGTTTAATCTGATTGGTCGGCTATGATGTGATGCATTACGTTTAATCTGATTGGTCGCTTATGATGTGATGCATTACGTTTAATCTGATTGGTCGGCTATGATGTGATGCATTACGTTTAATCTGATTGGTCGGCTATGATGTGATGCATTACGTTTAATCTGATTGGTCGGCTATGATGTGATGCATTACGTTTAATCTGATTGGTCAGCTATGATGTGATGCATTACGTTTAATCTGATTGGTCGGCTATGATGTGATGCATTACGTTTAATCTGATTGGTCAGCTATGATGTGATGCATTACGTTTAATCTGATTGGTCAGCTATGATGTGATGCATTACGTTTAATCTGATTGGTCGGCTATGATGTGATGCATTACGTTTAATCTGATTGGTCGGCTATGATGTGATGCATTACGTTTAATCTGATTGGTCAACTATGATGTGATGCATTACGTTTAATCTGATTGGTCGGCTATGATGTGATGCATTACGTTTAATCTGATTGGTCAGCTATGATGTGATGCATTACGTTTAATCTGATTGGTCAGCTATGATGTGATGCATTATGTTTAATCTGATTGGTCGGCTATGATGTGATGCATTATGTTTAATCTGATTGGTCGGCTATGATGTGATGCATTATGTTTAATCTGATTGGTCAGCTATGATGTGATGCATTACGTTTAATCTGATTGGTCAGCTATGATGTGATGCATTTGATTGTTTTCTGGTCATTTAATTTTTTGTCCATTGATTATTTTAAAACAAAGACATTATTGACTGTAATGTGTGGGTGTAGGAATGTATTTATTTTTATTATTTAAAACATATAGTTAAGTACAAGTAAAATTACTGATTTTGAAATATACTCAAAAAAGTACAAGTATCCATAAAAGAAATTGAATTACAGTAACTTCAGTACAGTAATCAGTTACTTTCACCTATTGAATGGTGCTGGGTGGACTTTTTGCACTCGTATGGATTTAATCAATGCGGTCATCACTCTATAGCTTTAGCATGCGTATTGTAAATGTCATACTAATGTACTACTCATACTAAGTGTGACGTCTAAATGAGTATGTAGTCCGTTCACATTAGATAGTATGAAGCCGAATGCCTTTGAGAAACTAAGAATTTTTGAACAATTTCAGCCCATTATTGCTTATTTTTACAATTTGTCTGCAATTATACCAAACTTGCCATATTTTAACCTATTTTCTTGCCATATTTTTGCTCCTTTTAATGCATTTCTGGCACTTGTCCAACACATTTCAATGCCTATTCTGCACATTTTTTCCACTTTCAAGACATTTTCTGCACTTACATATAAATGTTTTCCATCACTTTTCCACCTAATGTCACATACGTTGACCCATTATTGACATTTTTAACCACTTTTCACCATATTTCATGACTATTTTTGCAATTTAACCACATTCATGATTTGTCATGCCCATAATTTGCAAGTTTAAACTAATTATTCCAATATTGACACTTTGAACCTTTTTATCAATTTTTGTCCACTCTAATTTGCAACTTCTAACCAATTTCTGTGGTTTTTAAAATCTCATTTCACCACCTTTTTCTCCATTTTTGCTCACTTTGAACTCATTTTATTTCTGATTAAAACAAGGATTTCCATCTTTAAGATGACTATAATAATAATAATAAACGTTCCTGGATAACAGTGGATATTATTCAGATGAATAAATAAATGTGGTTATTACAGATTCATAGAACAATGGACCATCATTTTACTGACTTTATGGATGGACCCCAAAAATCTCTCCCCTTTATTCCCTCTTATAGATGGTCCTGTCTCCACATGACTGTTCTTCAATGTTCATGTCTGTGTTCAACCACCTTCAGCTACAGTGGGGGCCCCCGCTCTCTGGGACCTTTATTTTGGGGGTCACGGCTTGAAAAGGTTGAGAAAACCTCATGTATAATAATAATAATAATAATAATAATAATAATAATGCATTGGATTTTATATAGTGCTTTTCATTGATGTGCATTATTCCTTCACTCCTCACACAGTGGTGGCAAGCTACTATTGTAGCTACAGCTGCCCTGGGGCAGACTGACAGAGGCGAGGTCACAAGGGGGATCCATCGGTCCCTCTGACAACCACCAACACTCACATCACATTCATACGAGGCAATGTAGGTGAAGTACCTTGCCCAAGGACACAACAACAATGACTCGGCTGGAGTGGGAGTCAAACCCCCAACCCTTCAATTATTGGACGACCAACTCTACCACCGCTGAGCCCCGGTCGCCCCGTATAGCCCGTTAGTGTTACATAGTGGGTTCTGATTGGCTCACAGCAGCTTTACATCCTGTTGGTTTCCCACTTGAAACCTGATGTTATTAAATAATCACGTTTTATATTTTCAGCTTGGTTTTTAAGAGAGTTCATTAAAGTGAGATAATGCCGAGCACAGCAAACAGTTTGGCTATTTCTTTACTGAGAGTAAAGAAATGTAAACACTTTCATTCAAAGCCAAATATATTTGTTATTTGGTTTCAAATGAAAAATTATTACGCTCATAGAATAAAGTCTTTGTTTTATAGTGGAATGTTTCCTTTAGTGTAAATTACATACACAATCAAAACAAAAATTTGATAAAAGAAATGTGAAGGTCTGTGTTATACTTCAATGCCCGATGTCAATGTTCTATCATTTAAAACAGTGAAGATGTTTGTGTTTTAAAGCTGCAGCGATGTGATTTGGTGATTGACAGTAAAGCTTTCATTGCATTCAAGGCCCCACATTTTTTGAGATACCATGTGCAACGCTAAAAATACTGACGCAATATTGTTTTGTGGAACACTCCAGATCAAATGGAACGTAAAAGTGTGTTGGTTTAGATTGAGGCAGAATGTTGAAAGTTGACTGAGAGGATGCTCAGAGGGAAATATGATCCAGTGGAAGTACCCAGCTTTTGAAATGAATACACACAGAGCTCTTCAACGAGCCTCCCGTTCATGTAACAAGTCGTATCTTGGTATCATCCTCCACCTATAGCAAAAAAATAACCAAAAAAAAAAAAAAAAACATGACAGCTCTCAGTGACAAAGGCTGAGAGATACTGTACGCAGATGAATCAATGAGCAACAGAGGTTTCAAGTATCAAAGCATCCATGTGTGTGTGTGTGTGTGTGTGTGTGTGTGTGTGTGTGTGTGTGTGTGTGTGTGTGCCGGTGTGCATGCTGTGTAATACATGTTTTATTATTTCATTACACAATAGTTATTATTCCATTAACTAGTAATGATCTTGTTTGTGTGTGTGTGTGTGTGTGCGCGTGCGTTCATGCATGCGTGCGTGTGTGTGTGTCCGCTTCTCGACGAGGATATCTGTTCTTGTTGTTTTGCTTTTGGTGCACGAACCCTGAGGAGGTTTTTTCCTAGTTTTATACTGTCCTCCTCACTATGGAACTCAGTCTAAAACCTGCCTTTTCCCCTTTCCTCTCCTCCTGTTGTTCTCCCACTTTTCATCTAAATATGGGGCGCCGCCCTTGTTGCAACCCACAGTTCTCCCGTTCTTGTCCTCCCATGTTATATGTGATTGTCTTTTCATGTTTTTTTGGACGGGATGAAACTGAAATTAAATCTCTTTGCTCTGTTGTTCTGTAACATGTGCAATGACGAATAAAGCTGACTATGATTCTGCATGCATGCATAGCTACGTAATGGATGTTTTATTAATTTCACAATAGATATTATTGCATTAACCACTAATGCTCTTGTTTCTGTGTGCATGTGTGCCTGTGAGTGTGCCTGCATAATAAATGTTTTATTATTTCATTACACAATAGTTATTATTCCATTACCTACTAATGCTCTTGCTTCTGTTTTGGTGTTTGTGTGCGTGTGTTTATGGTGTTGTTCGTGTGTGTGTGTGTGTGTGTGTGTGTGTGTGCAGGATGTACACTTTTGTGGGTGGTGGGTTGTTTTGTGCTGGCGTGGGGGAACATCCTCCTGATTGTTTCCACAGCAACTGATGAACTGATGGCTGGATGCAGCAGCACCAGTCGTGCACACGTACGTGCACCAGGGCCTGTGGAGGTGAAAGTGCTTCCCACACAATGACAGTGTTGGTGCGTGAGTGCAGCCACTGTTTAATCCTTCTACTCTGTAATAATCAGGAACATTAGAGAAGCTTTTTGTTAACGCAGCAAGTCGTTATTTTCCAAAGCCTGAGTGAAGCTTATGCTACTTACTGCCACCTACTGACATAGATGAGTACTTGATTAGTTTGACTAAGGCAAAGATGGCATTTCATAGCACTGTTCTATACAGGAAGTGGTTGTCGTGCGAGCCCATGGCTTTTCCCACCTCCAACAATGTTCTTGACAAACTGTGCATGGCAGCGGCGTCCGTTCCCCTAAACCATGCAGGTCTAGGTTTGACCTGTAATCTGTATCTGCTATAACAACTTCATAGGTCCCCAGGCTAATCTATCTGTAGCTGTGTTTCATCTACCCTTGGATATGGTCAAATCTAAATAGCGCAATACAAACCAGGAACAAAAACACTCAAATATCACTAAAAACTTTTTACGCTTTCATGAGGAGGTTTTTCAGACGTTTTGAGATTGAAATGTATCGCAGAAGCAACAAACACGTTTTCCACAATTACACCTTGCGACGTGACGTACCTGATCACATGACCACTTCTCTCTGAGAAAACATTAGACTTAGACATTAGACGTGAAACAACAAAGGAAGCATCCATCTTACTGCAGAGAAGTCTCACGTAATGAGATTTCATGGGTGTTACCATAGGCCTATAAATAAATAACTGGTTGGCATTTGTTTGGCTACGACGGTATTGTAAATCACACTGAACAGTTTTCATGTGATCAACTTTTTGTTTTTTACACAAAAGGCCTTTTTCTTTCAGATATCGTTCACAAGTTCTAAATCTTCTCCTCTGCAAAGATAATCCGATCAGTATCTTATTACAGTGCTGTTGTATAGCATGATGATTGAACAGGTTTCACTAGCTATACCAACAACCCCTGGTTCCATTTTTCGTAGGTTTTTTTACTGTTTCCAAAAAGAATGCGTTTCACCTCCAGCAGGCACAATTCAGACTCCACCACAACCAGAGACTCGGGAGGACCACACCTACCCACTGGTACCCAAGCCCAGCTCCTAATGTCAGAAACAGGTTGCTGAAGTCAAGTCCCTCCACAACGTCACACGAAGGAAAAAGCTGAGGCTGATTTTACAGAATGATGGCAGCACAGTGTTCAGAAATGTTGGCTTTATTTTATTTTTTCTCCTAAATTACAAACATTTGATCATACATGTGGCATATCAAAGATTATTGGGTATTTTTTAAAAGAAAGTGAAGTTGGCCTCACGTTGGTTGGTTCATCGCTTCAAAACCATTGACAACTGGTGGTTTCAAGCGGTATTGCATGTGTTACAAGTGTCAAAATGTTACAGATGGTGTTTGCCAAGTGTTCCAAAAGTCACGCGTAAACAAACAGTCAATATTGGCCCAGTTCAATTACACAATGTATTTCTTTTTTATAGTTTAGTTTTGTTATAATAATAGTGGCCCAATAGAATAAGGCCTAACCAACTGTATTTTACAGTTTTTCTCATAACTATTAGTTCAACCTCCACAACATTTAGTCATTTGTTTCACATCATAGTAGCAATTTCTCTTTCCTGGAACAAATTATAAATGCTTTTGAACATTTATCAGTTACTTTCATACAATTCTGAGCTGTTTTATAACATTATCATTTGCTTATGTCATGTCAGTCAAAATGAACTATATAGATGCTGAATAGTCGTTCCAATAAAACTAATAGTCTTCATTTCATTGCTTGAGTCATTCCAAACAAAATTGTTGTCAAATTTTGTCAAGCTAAATTTTTTACCTTTCTTTATAATTTTTTCCTGGAAATGTTTCCTGAAATAAACAAGGGATGATATCCGTTGTGATGGAGATGAAAATATCAGGCCAGACACAGGAACATCTGGATGTGCCAGAAGGATTTACCTATGTTCAGTTACAATATGTACTGTTACAGTATATTGTTCATATTTGTGCACAGCTCTACCAAAAGGGTGTTTTTTATGTTAGTTCTAAATAAGTGACTGTAGTGTATTTTTCTTTTGCACTATGCTGTAGAATTGCAAAAGGCATATACAGTAAAAATGTGAAACGTACGTATTCAGTGTCTTGTTCTCACTTACTCCCCGAACTACAGCAATGTGTAACTTTACTGTAGTTTTCAAATGACTGTACAAGTATAGTGTATAGTGCTGTCTGCAGCATTTTCAGGTAGTGTCACTTGCATTGCATTTCATAATGAAAACATGACAAAGCCATTTGACTCTTGTTCATAAACAATGGCGTCATCACTTCTCATTTTGACGAGGCTGCAGTTTCATTGACATGAATACTTGCTTTTGAGGAATGGACTCTCCATCTTGCAACTGCTGTTTAAATGTTAATAGTGATGTGAGAAATGCACCAAAGCCAAAAACTGTAAATAAGGAAGCACGTTTCTTGACCTAACATATCCTTCTCTATAGAAATGAAAACTCACTTTAAGAGATTGTTCCATCGTCTCACCGTAAACCAGTGGTTCTCAACCTCAGGTAGGGACCCCATTTTTATATTACAAATTTCTTGCGACTCCAGAATATTTTTCTTCCTATGAATTTAGTTTTTGATCATTTAGTCTGCTCAAACAAGGATTGTTGTCCATGCTAGCTGCTACATGTTTAGCACTGAGGTGCTAGCTGCAGCTAGAAGAGCTCCAGTGATTCACAAACTCTTTCTTGCACAATTTACACAACTGGGCTTTTATTTACCATTTTAAACTAAAATGAATGTCCACAAAGCACAGCAACGACTTCTCCTCTGGTTCTCCTGTTTCTTGTTGTGGTCTGTGCATCAGTTTAATGGGTATACTGGGAACTCATGAAATGAGAACGGTTCCACGCTGTTGGGAGTGCAACATAAATAAAAATGTAACTGCATTATTTTTTTAAATATATATATATATATATATATATTTTATGTGTTTATATGTTATTTTTCTGTAATTAATTAATTGCAATTAACACGATAAAGTCCCAGCGCTAAAAAAAATATATAAAACATTTTAATCAGTCATTTTTTAGCTTTTACTACTAGATATTTCAAGTGACCCCCATTTTAATTCCAGGCGACTGCACATGAAGTGGGGTCACCTGGAATGTTTTTTTTATACATTTACATTGTTTATACTTTAAACACAAACATCATATCTTGAAGATGTAGTTTAGAAAGGGTAATCCTAATAATAATGATAACAATATTAATAATAATGGACAGTCCTACATGCCGATGAGTGACACTTGCAGTGACATAAGCACAGCTTGAGCTCAGTGAGCAGAGGCTGAAAAACATCTTACGCAAACGTGCCACTTAGTCCATTGACGTCGTTGCTGATCGGCTCCAAGTGTGACTTAATGAAATGGCCCCAACAAGCTGCTTAACGGAGGATCTTTAAGACAAATTCATCGCCATTTCTTTCATTTACTTTCTGTTATTTTCCATTTAAACTTGTTGTTACGCTGCAGGTGAGTGGAATAAAAAGCTCCCTCACAGCTTCTCTCCATCATTACTTTTAATAAGTTCTTCTCTTTTAAAATAAAAGCTTTGCTGTTCCTTAAATCCATGGAGGACTATGGGGTGCTGTATGTAAAAACTCACTCACTGTTTAATAGCAGACATATTTTGAACATTTACCTACTTTTTCTTTCATTTCAGACAGAAATTCATGGAAAACAGCATGTTCTCTATATCATTGTTAAAAATATGTACACAGGAAAAATAAATCTAAATTTAAATGTAAATGTGGGCTGGGCCTTGTGATCAACAGGCACGTACCAGCCCACTTTGTATAATTTCAAAACATTTAGCTTTACACTTGGCGACCAATTTAACATTTAGATTTACATTTAACATTTAGCTTTACAGTTAACATTTAGCTTTACAGTTAACATTTAGCTTTACACTTGGCGACCAATTTAAGTTTCAAATTGAGATTTAACATTTAGATTTACAGTTAACATTTAGCTTTACACGTGGTGACCAATTTGACATTTAGATATAGATTCACATTTAACATTTAGCTTTACACGTGGTTACCAATTTGACATTTAGATATAGATTTACATTTAACATTTAGATTTACACGTGGTGACCAATTTGACATTTAGATATAGATTTACATTTAACATTTAGATTTACATTTACATTTTATATTTACATTTAACATTTACGTTTATTGAACTTTTACATTTAGATTCAACATTTACATTTAGATTCAACATTTACATTTAGATTCAACATTTACATTTAGATTTAACATTTACATTTATTTTCCATGTGTACACATTTTCTACACTAATATAGAACATGCTGTTTTACATGAATTTCTGTCTCAAATGAAAGAAAAATGAACTAAATCTTCATAATTTGTCAGCTATGAAACAGTGAGTTTTAACATTTGACACCCCATAGAGGACAAACAGTGTATGTATTATTTTAAAGCATAAATGAATATGTTTGGTGCTCCTAGACTGATTAGGATTTTTTTGCTATTTGGAGGAGGAGAAAACCTTAATTTCAGATTAAATATAGATATAAAGATATATGTAGAGGATCAACAGGTGTCAACATGTTGATGTGAACATGTTTAATGTGTAAACATCTGACAGTGAATGCAGCACGGCTCCTCTCATGTAATTAATTTGTTCTTCCCCCACCTGATCAAATGGAAATCCTGTTCCTCAGGCCGAGGATTACTACTTCCGTTCTAATATGAGCCCTAATTGCCTAATAGCATTGCAGCGTGAATTGTGGCTGCATTAGGACACTTTCACATTAAGCGGACTGATTGGAAATGTGATGACAACACCGTATCAACAAATTACTGCGCACCGCTTTCTTTGATAAATGGGCCCAGGAGCGGCACTTGGACTCTGCCGGGTTTTAATAGCCACAATTACTGCCAATTTGAGTGGAATTACACGGTAGACCTGTGGCAGGCAGCAGGATTCATGGTGACACACAATCACACTGTAGGAGCACCAAGAATCCACATCAATAATTACTCATTACATGATGTAGGCGTTTCATACAAGTCAAATAGAAAAGTAATAATACTCAAGGACTAGTGGAGTCTCACACTGAGATATTTATCAGAAAATTATATGTATCACATTAGTGAATATGTTATATATACCAAATAAAATATCAATGATTGATAGAGATAGATAACTAGATAGATAGAATGTGTCAAAAGCAGGGCCCAGGGGCCAAATGTGGCCCTATAAAAAAATAGTCACAAAAGTGTACATCCTGCACCTACACACACACACACAACCCACACACACACACACACACACACACACTCACACCCTCTCACACAATCACACTCACACACACACTACAACACACACACACTATCACACTCACACACACACCCACACGCTATAACACACACACACACACACACACACTCTATAAGTGGAAATAAACAATATTTAGTACAGTGGTTCCCAACCTATTTTTGATTGTGACCCCCTTTTGATATCAAGAATTTCTGGCGACCTTAAAGATGCTTTTTTTTTCTTTCTTTCTGCACTTAGTTTTTGCTCATGTTTGAATTCAGATATATATATATACTGCATTTTAGTTTAACTAAATTTATATTTGATGAAGTGAAAGTATAGGAATACACTTGTTTAAGGTTGTGTGTCCTTTTAATTAATAATAATAAAAAAATGTACCCCATTTAAACTCAAGGTGACACCACATGGGGTCCCGAACCCAAGGTTGAAAAACAATGATTTAGTGGCTAAATAGAGTTATTTCTATAGTATTATGTCGATCATTTATAATTCTCTCTCTCTCTCTCCGCCCTTCTGGGCTACCCGTACCCCATTTGAGAAACACTGATATAGAAGATTAAATGCAAATCAAGTCAAAAGTCTTTCATTGAATGTTTGGTTTTTAAATGAGCTGACAGGGTTAATAACTGTCATTACTTTATGATAAACATATCAATGACTAACAATGGCTCTGTTAACATGTGTTTTAATGGTGATCTGTGTGTAACAGTGTCTCCTCCTCATTCTCCTCATCCTCCAATCACAAGACACGCCTCCTCCTCTCTGCTGAGCCTCTGATTGGCCAGAGCTCAGATCAACTTTCTAAACCCTGTTTGTGATTAAAAATCGGTACCTGTGGAAGTCGTGGAGCACACGGAGCAGTGCGATGATGGTCTGAGGATCCATCCTGGCCCTGAAAGAAAGAAAGAAAGAAAAGGAGAATCAGAAGCTGATGAAGCTTTAGAACCAATCAGAAATCCATCCATGATGAGTCTGAATTACGCGTCTGCGGCTCCTCAGAGGTCCACGTCGTTCTTCATCGAGGACATCCTGCTGCACAAACCCAAGCCGCTCAGAGATGTGCTGCCCTCGCCTTTCTGCGGGCCCCTGGCCTCCAGGATGCCCCTGCTGGAGTACGGATACCCGCTGATGCCCACCCCCATCCTGGCCCCGCATCCGCACCACGCGCTGCACAAGCCCGAGCATCACCAGTACTTCTTCACCTCAGGTGAGGATGAGGAGAAGATCCACAATATCTGGATATGGTCAGGAAAAAACAGGAGTTTACACTATAGTTATTGCACAAAATGATAAAGAAATGTTCAAACGGAATCTTAAATCAAATCTTTAGAGAATCATATCAGAATAATATACTTTATTTCTCCAGGGGAAATAGATTTTTTTTTTTTTAACAGATGCTCCAGAAAAGAAGAAACACTAAAACATAAAAAGGAAGAAAAGAAAACGTACATAATTGAATAAAAGACTGTTAATTAAATAGGGATTAAATAAAGGTGCACACCTACAGGACAAAATAATAAAATACAAATGTACAATAAAATACAGATAATACAGTATATACAAATAGAAAACGTATAAATAATTTATATATATATATACACACACATTTACAGGCGGGACAAGGAGAGATGCCTTAGACCAGGGGTTCTCAACCACTTGCTTTTTATTTTGTTTGTTTGTAGAATCAACCAAATTTAGTTGAAAACACATGTATAATCGTTTTTAAAACATAAATCTATATTTCAGCATGCCTGTCAAAAGAAAAGTTTCTTCCAAAATAAAAGCCAGAGCATGATGCTGTGTGCAGGGATGCAGATGCCGGCCCTGTTCCAGCACCACGGGGACCTACCGGGGAAGCACTGCAGACGGAGGAAGGCCCGCACCGTGTTCTCCGACTCCCAGCTCTCCGGCCTGGAGAAGCGCTTTGAGGTCCAACGGTACCTGTCCACACCGGAGAGAGTGGAGCTGGCCACGGCCCTCAGCCTGTCCGAGACCCAGGTATTGAACACACACAAAACAAACAAAAATGTATTTGAAAAAACAACTCAAAAATATATATAAAACGACAACAATAATACACAAATCCTTAGTTCCTTCCTGTGTTAATGCTTATTATTCTAACATGAATGTTTATAATGTGGCATTTGAATCATATGCAATCACATTTATAATATTGCTTATTTCTGTCAATAATATGCGGCTGTTCTCAATGTTTTGGCATTAATGATTAAGTAAATATAATCAGTGTGAAGTGAATGTGAGAAATGCAGCTTTAGAGAGGACTCTACATAATAACACACACACACACACACACATATATATATATATATATATATATATATATATACATATATATATACATATATACATATATATATATATATATATATATATATATAATTCACATCACATTAAACTCATTTTAGTTCAGGGGCCAAATAAGGAGCACTTTGATCTAAAGTGGGCCACGCATTTTATGCAGGAAATTTAGTATAATTTCAACATTATTGTGCCCTAGTTTGCACTTATATACATAAAATACAAAAATATGTAAGACACTGACAATATCTAAGCAATAAGTAATACATATCAGTCCCAACATGGTCTTCACCTTCAATTTCCATTGATTTTGATTTCAATTTCTATTTAATTGAGGGTAAAAATTGTGTAATAATTTTAGGAAAATTAAATAACTTAAGTTTTTCCTCAACAGTTTAACATTAAAAATGACTCCAATCAGGAAACTGAAAACGCTGAATGTGCATTAAATAGAAAACATTGCCAGATATTCAACCAACACTAATGAACGTTCCTACAGCTTTTAATGGTCGGAGCTTTTCCAATCATCCAATCAGGATCGAATGCGCTGTTGCATCCGTTGCAGGTTGAAGAAAGAGGATTTTTTTTTCCTTTCACTAATATCAGACTTTCTTTTAAAAACCCTTTTCTATGTTTTGAAACCGGAATGAGAATTAGCATTGCCTTTTTCTAGTGATGTTCTTTCTTTTTTTAATTTATATGTCTTTGTTTTCATCACTGTATTGTCTTCTACATGCACTATTATCCTGTTAGTATTTATTTTTGTTCTGCTCTTATTATTGTGTTGGTGCTAATGTGAATTTCTCCTCTGGGGATCAATACGTTCTATTTTATTCTATTTTAGTTAGAAATGTGTTATAGTTCTTACTTATATCATTGAATTTTAAATGATTAAATATTACATATAGCTGTGGATAAATCATTTCAGTTATAAAATATTATGGATCACGTGTCGTGGTATTTTAATTGCTTTATTGATTCGTTTTTAATGGGGCTTTTTTTCCACCACTGCAGGTGAAAACCTGGTTCCAGAACCGTCGGATGAAGCATAAGAAGCAGCTGAGAAAAGCCCAGGATGACCGTAAAACACCGGGGGAGTCCGGGGAGAACTCCAGTGAGAGCGACCTGACGGAGCGGGGACCGGAGGAGCTGAAACGGGTTCTGGAACCGGTCTCTTTTCTGCTGGAGGAACGGGACCAGGACGAAGACGAAGACGATGTGGACATAGAGGACGACGTTTGTTCACCGGATCATTTACTATAGTCCACTCTTTTCACTCTGTAAATAACTGTATATAACTATAAAAAAAAAAAAAAACACGGACTTTCTTTTATTCAAAGTGTTAAATCGGTGCAACACTGAGTATAAAAAAAACAACAAACTAAACAATGTTAATATGAGATCGTTTTTTAAAGCGTGCAATGTAGTAAATCAAAATATATTCTTTTTTTTATTTCGAAACGTTACGCCCTTTTTCGTTTAATTTTTCTTTTTTACAAACCTCATAAATAAGCTATAAATAAGCATTTATCTGTAAAATAGACGCACTCACTGTTTACTTTGGCACTTTTTCGTACTAATTTTGTTTTTATTCTGTCTACTTTCGATCATGTTTTTTGCTGTTTAGCTTATTTTTTTGTTGGAATATTTGTAACATTGCTTTGTTCTAATAATATGATTATTGTTCTGTTGCTCTATGTACATAAAAAAAAAGTGGTATATATTCGATTGTTGCGTCTTTTTAAACATTATAGACTTGTTTCCGTTCAGCTCTTTGAAAGTAAAGTGGTATACAGTATTAAAATCATTTTGTTCAATTAACAAACACCAACGGATTTTTTTTTTACACATGAATACAGTAGTTTTTAATCGTCTAGGAAATTACTAATTTAGAACCTAATAGTATAAATAATGAATTAGTAAATAAACAATAGATTTTTCTTAGATTTATTACATTATGTGTTAAATTACATTAGACAATAAGTAACATTACACTCATGTTTTATATTCGAAAAAAGCGCTGCTATTATTATTATTATTATTATTATTATTATTATTTCTCCAAAGTGATGTGAATAGGCCAGAAAGTGGGATGGCTTTTCTGTGACACCATTAAGGCAGAGTTTTTCAACCTTGGGGCAGTGACCCCATGTGGGGTCGCCTGGAATTTTAAATGGGGTCGCCTGAAATGTCTAGTATATGATAAAATATATCAATTACTTAAACACAAACATAATCTTAAACAACCATTCTATACTTCCATTTTCTCAAATATAGTTCAAATAAAATGCAGTATAAAAATATCTGAGCCAGTTCAACCTGTCACTAATCCTGGGTATGATCTTTTTCTAACAGTGTAACTAATTCAGGAAGAAAAAAAAGTGAATTTGGGGTTGCCAGAATTTTTTTGTTGGGATATTTTTTACACACACAAACACATTTTTTTTCTTGTATTTTTCAGTGTGATTTTTTTTTTCTGTTTTTCGAAATAATTTATTTCTTCTGTTTTTCTGAGTCATTTTTTTTTTTTTTCTGTTTTTCGAAATAATTTATTTCTTCTGTTTTTCTGAGTCATTTTTTTTTTTTTCTGTTTTTCGAAATAATTTGATTTCTTCTATTTTTCTGAATCATTTTTTTCTGTTTTTCTTTGTATTTTTTTCTATTTTTTTTGCAATTTTTTTTTTCTGAATTATCGATACTTGGAAATTCCATGAGATGATCCATTTTATTTTAAAGAAATAAATGCACCTGTTGTTTTAAATGCCCTCTAAGCTCAGACAAAATAACATGAAAAACGGAAGAAGAAAAAAGTGTCAAAAAAGAAATAAAAAATAAAATTGCCCAAAAAACAAATTGTCCTCAGGAAGTCAATTACAATTACATTCTCAATTACAATTAATCACAATTACTGAGCCTGAAATAAATAACCTAATAAAAGTTAACCTTCGTCTTGTGTTAGCTTTCTGTTAGCATCTGTAATGCTAACGGGTCCTAAATCAGCTGTAAAATACATTAAAAAAAATTTCTATGATCTAATGTATTTCCCATCTATTGATTACCTTGTTAGGCTTCATAGTCAATGAAATAGATCATGAATGATGATGATTAGAATGGTTTTAATGTTTTTGGTGTGGGTGTCGGTGCCTTTTTAGTGTCAGTATAGATTTATATTTGTTTAATGGCAAAATGTGGGAAAACTTGATACGAAACACATTTTAATAATTGTTAACTATATATGTGTAGAACTGTAACTGTAACATGGTTTCACAGTTTAGCGTTAAATAAATTTATCATTTTTATAGAATTTTCATGGCTAAATGTTACGATTACGAAGTCGACTATATCTGGAGTCAGTTACAAATTAATTACCACAGCAACAGATTTTTAGATTTACAATATCATTATTGTAATTAATTATCAATTACGCAATTACAATATATAATTCACCCTGATCCAGAATAAATTACGATTTCCATTCTTATTTGTAATATTTCCTTGTGAGAAGTAATTTATCTCATCTTCAAAATGGGAGCATCAGGGGGGAAATTGCAGCACAATAGGGCATGCAGAAGGTGATCAATTAAAAGATTAAGCGTTTTGCAACACATGGACGCATCTGCATTTGCTCCTAATAGCAGGGCCATCAGCTCATTTTCAGGAAGCCTGCCGCCTTCTAAAAGCGTTCTCCTCACATCAAAGAGAGCTGCAGGTCTCCTTCAGCCTCCAATGGACAGAAAGGGATGCTAATTTGGCCCTTCATCTATACTGCACTGAAAGACTCCTTCAATTAACTGGATTTCAATGGTTAAAATGAGTAGGTGGGTCTGAAAGAAGATTCAGACTGGACAGGCAGGGGTTCTCATTAAATTAAAAAAGGGATGGCCCGTTTGTTTCCTGCTCGCATCTGAGGATTTAACACTAAAAACATGGGGCTTCAAAGAGCCCATGATGGGTTAAATAGAGACGCTAATCTAATTAAAATATTGCACAGAGGTAAATAGAGCTTTGATAATGATCTGAGGGTTCAATTAGTAAAATGAGTTGCTTGAGAGGGTTTTGTGTTTAAACAGTAAAAACATCTTGGCTGTAACAGTAGCTCTTCTTCAAAGTGATTTTACTTTTACTTGAGATTTTTCCTTAAAAACACTAATGAATAAAAATGAAGACATTTGACAATATTTCATGAAAATGACCAACCAAACACCCAATGTCATTTAGACGTTCTTTTTAGGGCTAAATATGGTCTATCCATATTAGCCTCGATTTATCCCAAAAATAATTGTTGAAATTGAAGGTTTTTCTGGACTGCCAAAACTTCTCCAAATTTAGCCCCAATATAGTGGTTGAAATTTGGTTATTATTGGACCATCCAACCTAGTCCAATTTCAGCCCTTATTTAATTGTTTAAATTGGGAAGGGGGGGTTCGCCCCAACATACCGGTAGTCATTGAAATTAGGTTGTCATTGGCTCGTCCAACTTGGTCCAATTTTAGCCCAAATATAGTCATAGAAATTGGGTTGTTATTGGACAGTCCGACTTGGTCCAGATTTTGCACATTTGGTCCAAGTTTGGTCCCAAAAACAGTCATTGGAATTAGGACTTCTCTGGTAAGTCTCTTCACTGTTTTATTTGGACTAATTTGGACCAAATTAGCCAAAAAAAACAAAAAGGTATTGTATCAACTTCAAACATAACAGCCCACAAACATAAACCAAAATTATTTTAAAAATGTATTGTATTATTAATTAATTACCAAAATTCTAACAAAATTGATCTCGAGTACATAGTACAATGACCAGAAAATGACGACTTTTCACTTTTCTCACAAATCTTGACATTGTTTAGATGTGTGGCAAAGACATCTTTCCATTGACTTTTCGACTATAGTTTGCTGGGTGGGGAGTAATTGTACCAATAACCTCAGTCCATGATAATCCCAATGTTAAATTATTTCTACTTGAGGTCTCACTGATTACCGAGCACTAAAGGCGGTTCCTGAATTCTTCTTAATCGTCTTATTCTTATTACTAATATTATTTTTCTGGCACTTTACTTGGGTTTTTGAGGCCATTCCCAGGAGCGTAATTTAATCAAATTTGGCAGGAGGGTATATGTTGGTGAGAAATATAACGTAATTCTTTGATGTAATTTCAGGACTCGTTAGCGCCACCTAGTGTTTGTAACTTTCGACTGGTTTGAACAGAGGAGACTGTGATGTCCCCTTCAGAAGAACTACCCATGGACAGAACTCTCTCTCTGTGAGGGCCACTAACATCTGGAACAGTCTCCCTCTGCACATACGGGAGAGTCCTACACTGGTCAGCTTTAAAACCCAAATCAAACTACGGCTGAAAAGAAACCAGTCATGTGACCACTAGACTCTGAACATTTCCCTGCGCTGCCTGTATTGTATTGTATTGTGTTATGTTGTATTGTATTGTATTATTCTATAGTATGTTGTCATTTCTTATGTATTTGCCTGCCTCGGGACTACGGATGAAAACTAGCTTTGTAGCTATAATCCGGCATATTTACATTTGTTTTACACTGATGTTCATTAATGTGCAATGTCCCTATCAAATAAATAAATAAAATAAACTAGCTGGATGGCATTCAGTAGGTATATGCAGTGGACCGTGACCAGCAAAAATTTAATTTGGACCAATAACCTAAATCCAAAAGGAAGTCTGCAATTTTGAGTTTAGAGGGCCAAATTTGGCACTTTGTCAATTTTTGGCCAAACCACATCGTCTTTCTTTAAAGGTGAAATCCTCCTAGTGTTAATAATAGGTTTGGGTTTTTTTTGTCCCTTTTAATTTATATTTTATTATTGTATCAGTCTGATTTTTAGGATACAAATACAACTTCCAAATACTTATATACCCTTTTTAATACATAATTTAGAATTCATTGCATGATACAAGCTAAAAATAAAAAAATTAGAAGCTACTTGAGAGCCAAGATAAATAAAATAAAATGGGTTAAAAATGACCAAAAATGGTGGAAAAGGTGGTGAAATGGGACTTTAAAAATCACAGAAAATGGTTAATAGTTACAAATTAGAGCCACTAAAAATTGGTTAGAAGGGTTCAAAGTGTCAATATTGGTCAATTAGTAAGAACAATTAATATAAAGTGGCAAATAATGGACATGACCAAACGTGAATGTGGTTAAATTGGCAAAAAAAAATAAGCATTAAAGACGGTGTAAAGAGGTTAAAAGTGAAAATAATGGTTCAACATATTCAACATTGGGTGGAGAAAGTGTTTGAAAGGGTTTATAAGTGCTGAACATGCAGTCTTGAAAGTGGAAAACATGTGCAGGAAAAGCACTGAAATTTGATGGAGAAGTGGCAGAAATGGGAATAATGTAGCAAAAATGCATTAAAAGGAGCAAAAATATGGCAAGAAGAAGTGATGAAAATAGGTTAGAATATGGTAAGTTTGGTGTAGTTGCAAAAAAAAAAAAAAAAAGAAAGAAAAATTAGCAAAAATTGTCTCAAACCCCTTGATTAATGAAGCAAACTTTTTAAAAACATTACTGATTTAGAATCCTTGTAAATATGCTTATAGTGTCTGTCAGGAACCAAGCAATAAAATTCTTAAAAGTTTTACTTACCACAAAACAATATAAACAACATAAACCATGAACTCAACAGGCCTGTAAAAAACTGACCCTCAAAATGAGCCATGAAAGCACATTTAAGCTCTCTGGGCTAAACTCATTAACAACACAAAGATAAACTCAAAATGAACATAAACTTAAACTGAGAAAAACGAGCTAAACTTACATGGCTGCAGATGATAGAGCCTGATGAGCTGGCACAGGATTTAACAGGCTCCACCCCTTTTTCCTCCTTTTAAGGACACCTCTCTAGTAGCTCATAGAAATACATTTATTCACGATAACAAAACATAATTTTAACATTGTTTAAAAAAAAGTGTGCACAACACTTAATCAAAAGGATCAAATAAAGCAAATTCAAATCAAATAAACTATAAAGTGTGAAAATGAATTGTCTGGGTTGTGGTCGACTGTAGCTAAAAGCTGCAGTAGGCCTCACTATTCATAAATATGCTTAAATAAAGATGTAAAAGGTTGAAATTGCAGCTTGAAATCATCACTGACTCCTAAATACACAGCCACCACTTTACTGTGTCTGTGAAGCTCCGTCCGTTGTTCGTGCAGCGCTGCTCCATGAGAACATCATGTCAGAGTGTGTAACAACATCTCATCTGTGCTACACAACGTTTGTTGCTGTGAATGAGACCATCCATTTGTTGTTGTTTAATTATTACGGTCGGGAATGATGTCATCAGGATCATTTAAATTAGGTGAATTTATATTAAGTTGATTAAAACTTAATCAATAAACCTGATCAGATTCAGTAAATCATTGATCCCTGAGTGGAATTTGCAATTGGGTGACATTAATGCTGTTCTCATACATCTTTATATGACATATAAATAATTAAAAAGGAGCAGTCAGAATAATCCAAGTCACTACAACTTATATCAACCTTTTGATCGTATCTTACTTTATTTTTAACATACATTTTTCTTTAATTATGAGATTTTTATTTATTAGTATTTGTTTTGTTTTCTCACAGGAGTTAAAAACTAATATTTTATGAAAAAATGATTATTTCTAAAAAAAAAAAAAAATTAGATAAAAAAACTTTACGTGGAAAACATGGAATTTGGAACAATAAAACAGATTATTATTGCAATATACAATGTTGATGATTGTTACTGACAACCCCAAAATGAGTATCTCAGAAAATTAGAATATTGTGGAGAGGTCCAATATTTAAGACACCTGGTGCCCTATTCTAATCAACTAATTAACTCAAAACACCTGAAAAGGCCTGTAAATGGGGGTTATCATGTAAAAATCACTTTTCCGAGCTTTATATAATTTTAGTGTGTAATTTCCTCCAGATTGATTCACGTATTTTTTAGTAATCTTTAAATCTCCTGCTAGCAGCCATTTTCCTGCTGTTATGCTCGAGGGGACGAGGCTCCGCCTTGGGGACGAGGCCCCACCTATGTTCTCTTCCTTTCTTCAGCCCACAGCACCCACCTCCACGGATTTAGCTTTTAATTTCCTTATTTTAAATACTTTTGTATGAAACCCCTGGCTTATGTTGTCTGTCTTCATTAATGTACACATTCAAATAAAAAATAAAAATGTAAATAAAACTTGTACCCCTCCCCCGCTTCCAGCTCCATCAAAACAGCTACAGTCACAGCAAACAGCTAAGAGATAACTGCGTGTCGATCGGTTTACTCTGCTCATCGTAGCAACTGCTGCCTTTAGTTTTTAAAAATGCCTTCAAAAACAATGCAATCCCTACTCTGATCTACTTCTTCAGAGCCAGCAGCAGCACGGGTAAGCTTGTGCGTGTGTGTGTGCGTGTGCGTGCGTGTGTGTGTCAGTGAAAGGGAAGAGATCTCCTGTACGTTAGCATTCCTCACTTTGATAATCATTCTAATGTATTGCAGCGAAAATGTAGAAAGTAGCCACATACAGCACACAGAAAAACAGAAGTAAACAATGTCCATGCATGTTTGTATGAGTACTGAAGGGGGCGTGTTCATGGGCACATCAGACAAGCTTGGAGTTTCTTAAAGAGACAAAATTGAAGCGTCATGAACTGTGTGCTACAGAGGGAAATTTAGTTGTTTTTTATATTTGCTGCATTTTCCCAAAAAATGTCGGTCGCATAGTTATTTGAGTATGCTATAGAATGGCACTATGTGCCTGAAAAAACATGATACCCCCCCCCCCTTTAAATGGTCTCTCAGTCAAGTTCAGTAGGCTACACAATCATGGAGAAGACTGCTGATGTGACAGTTGTCCAAAAGACGACCGTTGACACCTTGCACAAGGTGGGCTGCACTACTGCTGAGTGGTCCATAGTTACTGTATGTTCTCTGATGAAAGTACATTTAGCATGTTCTTTGGAGATCAAGGTCCCAGAGTCTGGAGGAAGAGAGATATTTTTTTGTATCGGTCTTAAGTAATATTCTAGTTTTCTGAGATACGGAATTTCTGATTTTCATTAGTTGTCAGTTGTAATCATCAAAATGAAAAAAAACTAGTACAGTGTCCGTCGGAGTATGTATTCATAGAGTGGGAGCTTAAGTAGAGTTGTCAGTTATGGGCATAATAATAACAACATACTCTGTAGCATTATAAAGGGGTATATTTGCGGGTGCAAAGTAAAATAGCGTGAGCAATTTCCCTGGTTTAATTCTATGGGACATGTGCATGATAAATGTGTTTGTTTTTATTCATTTTTATACTTTTTTCTTTTGGTGTATTTTTCTGTAATGTGTTTTTTGGAGTCATTGTGTGTATTTTTGTATGCTTTTTGGTGTAGTTTTGTGCATTTCTGTTGTTATTTTGTGTATAAATATTTCGCTTTGTGTATTTTGAGTGATTTTCATATTTTTGCTGTTGTTTGGTGTACTTTTCTGTAATGTACAATTTTTGTATTTTTTTGGAGCCTTTTTGTATATTTTTGTGCATTTACAATGTTGTTTTGTGTGCTTTTTGTATACATATTTTTATTTTTACAAGTTTTCATTTAGTATATTTTTATTATGAATACCTCTAGTACAGTGCCAGTTGGAAGTATGTATTCATATAGTGGGAGGAGCTTAAGTAGAGTTGTCAATTATGAACAAATGAGTATGTGTTTGAAGGTTGGATGTACAAAGAGGTGTACATACGCTGTACACTGTAGTGTTATAAAGGGCTTTATTTGCTGGTGCAAAATAAAACAGCGTGTGTGATTTCCCTGGTTTAATTCTATGGGACATGAACATGATAAATGTGTTATGTTTTATTTACTCATTTTTTTGTTTGGAGTATTTTTCTGTAATGTATGTTTTTTCAAGTCATTATGTGTATTTTCGGATCCTTTTTTGGTGTAGTTTTGTGCATTTCTGTTGTAATGTTGTTTTTTTGTATAAATATTTAGTTTTGTGTATTTTGAGTCATTTTCATATTTTTTGTTGTTTCGTGTATTGTTCTGTAAAGTATTTTTTTGGAGCCTTTTTGTGTATTTCTGTTGTTATTTTGTGTGCTTTTTATGAAAATATTGTTTAGTTTTTTGTTTTATTTTACTCATTTAGTATATATTTATTATAAATACCTTTTGTGTGGTGAGGGCGTGTGTGCCTGCGTGCGTGTGTGTGTGTGTGTGTGTGTTCCCGTGAAATGTTTGAGACGCTGATGACCAAACTCCATAGCCATTGTAGCGCTTAATCAGAAATAGGAGTGTGACGATGTCTCGATACGGCAATATATCGCGATATTTTTTCGTACGATCGATTATCGATATGCTCGCGCTAAGTATCAATTTTTTTTTGGGGGAATTTTTTTTTTTTCCAAAACCTTTTCTACTTTTTCACTAAAATGTACAGGTAGGTCTTCACAGAAATTTTGTCGCTGTTTGTTGAAGGAACCAATATATTGTTTACTGGAATATTGCACTATAATGATGTCAATGGTAAGAAAGACCCTATTTATTGTTTACATAAAGCACTATTGGAGATACTTATTTGTTTACATTGGTATGTTGACACTTATTTACGGAAATGTTGCACTAAAATAGTGTCACTGTTCATAGAACACTTTTTCAATGTATCGTCTTTCAGAGAAATAAAATAAAAAATGTATTTTTTCACAAATGGCGCAAAACAAAAAGTAAAGCTTCAAACTACGAGTGAATGAGTAAATTAAAGTATTATCTACAATTCGATACAGAAACGTTTTTAATATTGATCTTTTTTTTTTTAACCCAAACAAACTGCGACACAGTAATAAATTCCGAACTGGAAGTTGCGCGCTCAATACCGCGCTCATTACCGAGAGGGCCACAATCTTAAAATTAACGTTTTGCTACACCAAATTACTCCAAAATAACAGATGCACATACTTGGGGCATTTGGAACCCGTTGATTAAGTTTCAGGTCGAACTCACACCGCGTCAGGGAGATATTTGCTCCACACACACACGCATGCACACACACACACACACACACACACACACACACACACACACACACGCACGCACGCACGCACACACACACACACACATGCACACACACACACACACGCGCACACACACACACGCACACACACGCACACACACACACACACACGCACACACACACGCACACACACGCACGCACACATACGCGTGCGCGCACGCACGCACATACACACACGCACGCACGCACGCACACAATTTTGCACATTTTTGCACAATTTTGCACATTTACAGATATTGTACATGACGTGTGTTATAAAGGCTATTTTGTACAATAGGTGTGCCTTCAGATCTTTACTTGTCCTTTGGTGTACCTTGGGCACAAAAAGTTTGGGAACCACTGCAATAGACAATGAATGATAATTTTCCATTTCACTTCAGACATCCATCCATGACCCACTTGCTCCTTTTTTCAGGGTCGTGCAGGTCTGCTAGTGCCTATCTCCAGCTCTCATTGGATGTGAGGTGGGGGTACACCCTGGACAGGGCACCAGTCCATCGTAGGGAAACATAAAACCTCTCACACTCACTTCTACATAGTTTAGAGACTCTAATCAACCGAACAGTCAGTTTTTAGATTGCGGGAGGAAGCCCAAGTACACAGAGAAAACCAATGCAAGCACAGGGAGAACATGCAAATTCCACACAGAAAGGACCCAAGTGTCCATCCTGGCGCTTGAACCCAGGACCTTCTTGCTGTGAGGCGGACGTGCTAACCACTAAGTGACTTGTCTGATAAAGCACGTGGCCGTTAAAAGCAAATCAAAGTTTAATTACCACTACCTTGATTATATAAATTACATTTTAGGTTCAATATCAGGCTTTTCTAAACAGTGCAACAGCCTTCTTTTCTTCTTCATGCCGTTTTATATAAAATTCCAGTGTTGCAAGCTGAGAGGTATCAACTCCTTCCTGGTACAAAGCGTGCTCTATTCGTCTGTTGGATTGTTCCTTCTGTCTTTGTTTGGTTTGGCGAGTGGGTTTGGCTATAGTCTTGGCGTATTCCAAAGCCTGAGATGGAGAAAAAAAATACATTTATGCATTAGACAATTATCGGAAAACAGCTGCGGTTAAATGCAAACAAAGACTATTTTAATTCTGAAATGTGCGATTATTATGTTGTAATTTTGTTTGTGAGTTAGTCTAAAGTCTTCCTGCTTCAATAGAAATCTAAATAATGAGGTATCGTAAGGTATGAGGTACACGGTGTCCAAAGAGGGCAAGGGGCCCACATCTATCCCACCTGGACCGCATACCTCTGCGACCCAGAACAAAAACAAGGGGGTCAGAAGATGAATAAATGAGTGTTTCTGCAGTTCTTCCTTGAGCTTCATACTCCACCTCCTACTTCTGGACTTTGCCTCTATTCCATCATAAAGCTGTATTAATGTCCAAATGTAAATCTGATCATTCTGACACATAGTTTATAATTACTAACCCATGGAGCACAAAACATTTTCCTATTCTATGACTTTTGAACTGGAAAAGCTGGGGGCCTCAATTCATACTGGACGTTTCTTAAAGCAAATGTATGTTATACTATTTTTCATAATGTTTCAGCCTATTTACAGCTGTGTGAAAACTTTCCACTGAATGCATAACTGATTCGTAACAGCAACGGCGCTGATACGTTCCATTAAAGTCGTGTGTCAATTTCCAGTGCATCACAGCTGAGTAACGACCCTGTCAGTCCCTAACCCTCCAACAGATACGCAGAACTTCTACTCTGCGTACGCGCAACAACGCATATATTCAGCAAAGATAAGCTTGTGTGGGATAGGAAGTAGTGCACTGACATAAAATAAAACATCCGGTTTATTTAAAAAAATAAAATACTCCATGTTCAAAGCAGATCAAATTTCCATCCATTTCCTCTTGCTAAGGGGCGGGGCTACACCCTGGACAGGGCGGCAGTGGATCGTATTTCACATATAAATATTGATCTTATTCATGGTTGAATCACAATAATCTCAACAAAAGCTTCAGATCTAAAGGAAGGGACTGAGTTTATTTCATTCTGCTCCTCTCCAAGGACACAATCATCTGTTTGTATGGTTTTGTGCTTCTCTTTGTATTCACTACAACTTGCTATATCGCGCAAGAATTAGCAAGATCTCCGGAGTCCTTGCCGCAACAGTATGTATCTCTAGCTGTGTTTCCATTACAGTTTTTTTGCAAAATAAAAGTGATATTTCTAAATGTCGACAAAGTAAAACAGGAATTAATGAACAGTTGATTAAGGAAAGTTGCGGGAGCGCTCTGCAGAGGATAGTAAAAGCAGAGAGGAGGAACAGTAAAGAGGGGACGCTCACGGACGCACAAGGATTACGCGTGAAAGAGCAGCCTTCACCGGGATGTGCACCAGTAGCTAAGGACGAGCGGGGCCAGGACGGACGGAAGGAAAGATCACCGTGCAACGCTAAGTTGAATTGAAGTGCTCAACTTACCTGTGTGGGTGTGGTCTCTATCTGTGTGGGTGTGATTTCTATCTGTGTGGGTGTGATGTCTATCTGTGTGGGTGTGGTCTCTATCTATGTGGGTGTGATCTCTGTCTGTGTGGGTGTGATCTCTATCTGTGTGGGTGTGATCTCTATCTGTGTGGGTGTGATCTCTGTGTGGGTGTGATCTCTATCTCTGTGGGTGTGGTCTCTATCTGTGTGGGTGTGATCTCTGTCTGTGTGGGTGTGGTCTCTATCTGTGTGGGTGTGATCTCTGTCTGTGTGGGTGTGATCTCTATCTGTGTGGGTGGCAATCAGAGGGTGACTGTGTTGCTTCCCTGTTGCGACCAGGAAGAGGATCACGGACTCGGTGCTGGACGTGAACCACAAGGCTCGGCACATTGAAGCTACAGAGCTGCGCTGGAGTAACAGATCGACTCGCTAACTAATCATTTATAAGTTTAATGCTAAGAAATGTATCGATCTACTCTTCTGTCCACACGTACTGAACCATGTTTTCTCAAAGAAAAGTGGTCATGTGACCGGGATCGGGTACGTTATTACTTGTGACGTATATTGCAGAAAAAGTGTCTCCATAGCGCTTTTGCAATATATTTCATTATGGAAACGTCTGAAAAATGTCTTCATGAAAGAATTAATTTTTTAGCAATATTTGAGTGGGGGTTTTTTCTCTCGAAATTCAGGTATTTCCATTACCAGTTTTTATCGAAGTACTTAGATTTTGCACATTCCCAAGAGTAATGAAAACCCAGCGACAGACAGAGGTGGTGAGGATTGACGGACAGCGGAACACAGAGACGTTACGCAGCAGTTATGCATCGAGTGGAAATCCGGTTTTCGAGAGGATGAACATTGTGTGAATACTTGGTAAAGTAAAGCAAATCGTTAACACCATGGCCTATTTCAGTTTTGAACACATTAGTCATCCATTAGCTTTCTCTGGTAAACAGCACCAACCATGTTACCCTGTTGAGAAAACGACACACACCTTTGTCCTGGAAACATTCTTGTCTTTTCCGTCCGAGCCTTTGGCAGCAGTAACGGGAAACCTACTTATCCTTTTCTTCTGGTTGTCAAACCCTTTCAAACGCACCGTCTGTCCTTCCATTTTCTCAGCATGGTGCTGGGGTGAGAGAGGGTGGGGGGGTGGGGGGGGGGACACAGACAGACGATAAAAGGGGAATTAATTAACAAAACCATTTCTCCTTTAAGACTCTTTTCTCTGTGTATCCTCTTGGCAGAGCCTCTTCATGCAGCCGCACAAAAACCAAACACAGCCAGCCTTTCACTGGGCCCATCAACATTTACACATATCATTCACTAATAGGATTAGCCCTGGTGATCCACAATAAATTGCCCAAACATGCTCACTTTATACCTCTGTGCATTTACAAAATATACATACTTGGAAGAGTTCACATTTCCAAACAACACTATTTGTATGCAAGTCATTACTTGAAGAAATTCAGTTAATATAATAGAAAACTATATTATTCTGATATAAAAGGAAATGTGATCTTATCATCTCTTAGTGAGACTGAATACTTTGTCGGAGCCAAAGTGAGACTTTGCATTAATCAGACAGCCATAGATAGAAGTACCGTATGTGTTGTGTTGGAAAATTGAATCATGTTAAAATCTACATAAAATATATCCTTGAGGGGGAAAAGCAGATATGATTAGTAAGTCGACAGGAGAATTCTCCATTCATCTTTTAAGCATTCATTCTAAAACCAAAATAATAAATCTACATCAGATCAAGTTTCATAAAACACATTTGCACAACAAAAATTTAGGAGAAAATAGGGGCTACACGTGCACAGCATTAGCATGGTGAGCTAGGGACAGGGGAGACGGGACGTCAAGCAACCTCCATTCAAGCGACTCAACTCACATGATTACAGCCACTAAATCGCGTGACTCAAACCAAGTTGCTCAAATTTTAAAATTTCAAACTTTTTAAGCAACTTCGAGTGACGCGACAACCAATCGGCGATGAGTTTTTGCCCACGTCACTGAAGCAATGAAGAAACAAAGCGAGCAAAAAGCGTGACTATGTGCAAGCGACTCATCACAGGCGATTTAAGCAACTATAGTCGCTGAAGTCGCGTTTCCCAAAATACCAAAACCTGCTGAATACATATATTCAAATAGTGGTATGAAGTAATGTAGTTTATTAATACTAGTCCCACTCTTCGCATTTTAGTCTAAGTATTTCAATTTAGCGTATTTTAGATGTAAAATGTTGGAGTAACTCCTATAAAAGCTGGGAGGAGGGGCTTGTGTTTCTTGCACTCTCAGCCCTCAGTGACTGATTCTGGTCTATCAGAGTTTTAATAAAGCTATGTGTGTATGTACAGACACTGCATGTGTGTATCCCCGTCTGTCTCTGTGTGCATTCAGATGTGTGCTATAGTGTCTGCAGGGTTGTGTGTGCGTGGGTGGCTCCACGTCGGGATGCACAGCTAGTGAGTGGCTATGTTGTAAATGTCGTACTAACGTACTACTAATACTAAGTCTGACGTCATAATGAGTATGTAGTGCGTTCACATTTGATATTATGAAAAGATTGAGTGGGTAGGTATACTATATGGGGACATTTTTAGGTATGCACAGTGGGCACACTAGTAATACTCAACCGTCCCATGATGCATTGCGAGTGGAACGTAAAATGGTCCTTGGACCAGCTTCAAGCTAAACATCCCCTTTTCAAAATAAAAGCATCTCTTCTCGTCTTCCATTTGTTTTTAACAGTTTTATAAATAAAGCTCTTGTTTTGAAGTTAACAGGATGTTTAGTCAGTAGCATAATGGAGGGTCTCTGAAAATCTCTGAAGTGTGTCTACGTGAGTTTTTTGGATCAAATGAGCACATGTTGATATTCTACTTGGTCACTTTCTCACTTCAAATGTTTTCAGAACTTTCAAAGTAAAGGTGGAGAATCAACAGAGATATTTAGTCTCAGCGCGAACAAGGATTTTAACACTGTAGGGTCAAATTGCATCTTGGGACACTTGGAAGTATACTACTCATCATCCTAATAATATTCATAGTATATAGTAGACAGTATATACGCATTGCGTTTGTAGTGGATAATATGGATGGTGACATTTCGAACACAGCCTTTTTCTCAGTAAAGACGCAACAGGATACTTTTCTTCACAAGCCGACTTTTCTCTTTCCGCTTGACCTCTTTCACAATTTCTGATACTCTAACCTCCGCCTGTTTTACAGACCGAGGCTGTAATCTTGTCAGACATGAAGGCTTACCTGGTGGGAGACATGCTAGGTCAAAGAATAGGAAGTCGAGGGCATCACAGGAAGACGAAGGAAAGGCTCCACCGTGAATTTATCTCTAAGCACCTAATCGTCATATCTGTTATCCCTCGTCACCCTTTAATGTCACTGTTTGATTGTAAAACTCTACAAAAACTACTTTACAGGGTTTATCTATAAAAACATTCATTTAAGAGTAACACGTTTCTAATACATAAATTGTTTTTTAATCTGTCACTTCTAAATGGAAAACTTTTATTTCTATCTTTCATTTATTTCGAATCCTTGAGAGAAAAAACTACCAGTGTTTCTTCTTTTTCTTTGAGTCCTAAAAGCTACAGCAGATATCAAGAGAACAAAGAAGAAAGGCATTAGGTCATGTTAGAAGGGGACAAATAGATTGGAAAATGACGTAAAAACAGAACAAAACAAACATTCAACAGAATAAAGTTAAGGTTACTGATCAGATGAGAAGTCTTTTTTGTTCAAAGCAGTTTTGAAGCTTCCTTGTCGTCACCCTGCCCTCTCCGTTTTTCATTGGCCTAATGGCTTCTTCAACCTTTGTTTGTGGGAGAATGTGAAAGCTAATGTGTTCCGTCCTCTCAGTACGAGGATGTGTTGTTTAATCCAAACTGTGTTTGGTTAATGCAGCTTTGTGTTCAGCAGCTGCTGCTTTTCTCATTGATTCACTAACCAACAACAACTCAATGCTTTGATTAATCAAAATACTCCATATAAAAACATCCCCGTTAGCAAAGAGAAAGGAGAGAGAGAGAGAGACGAGTGAGTCGCTTTCTCCTAATGACCCACCTGCACTGGTCGACTGACGAACCAGAACAACAACCACGGCCAAATCATTAAATGCAAATGGACATCTTCAGCAGCACTGCGCTTTACAGACTTGTTCCCATTTAATCACCTTATTCTCTAACACATCTTCAATTGGCTTTTCAGGGCCGGCAGCCCGAGGCTTATATTGTGATCATCCCATAACAATTAGGTGAAACTTAGTGAAGCTAGACAATTAGCCTGATGTTTTGTGTCGTCAGTCCCCAGAACACTCCGGCTGGATTAGCCCGTCTCTGAGGGGAGACAGCTGAAGGGATTATTTGGAACTTCAAAGGGGTATTTATTTGTGTAACCTCTTGTACACATGGGGATTAACGAGGAATGCCACTCACGGAAGACTTTATGTGTCACTTTTGTAAGGTGAAACTGCCGAATGTGTGCGCGCTTATTTTGTGATTTAAATTTGATCATTTCAAATGTTCTGAGTGTGTTTTGTAAGCAGTGAGCCGTGTTTAAGCACAGTTTAACAAGCTGGTGCACAAATGAATAAATTATAGGGTCATTCCATGTCATTTCAACACATTTCACATTGAAGACTTCTGACATTTTTACCAATTGTTCCTTAATAATTCAATTGGCAACAAATGATTATAAGACACAGAGGCAAGCTACGATGGCCTCATGGAAAGGATTTTCAAAATCGGAGAAATAACCCAAAGTTGGGGTCCAAAATAAAAACTAACAAGTTGCACAAAGAAAAACAGTTTTATATCCTAAGAAAGAGAAACCTTATAATACTATAAATCAAAACAAAGATCAGATTTTCTTACATTCCCACATGCTGATATGGGCCAATGAAAATAGCAAAACAAAAGTATTTTTTTAAGATTTAAGAGACTGTCACCCAAGAACCAATCGTTGTTTGGCTATTCCGTTTTAAAGACAAATCAAAGTAACAAATAAACGGTGTGGTTATTTTGTTTTACTGAACAGAATTACAGAAAAATCTCAAATTAGACAAGCAGCGTTTTACTGTTTTAAAATCAAATATTCTGATTGTGTGATATTTGGATATTTACGGGAAAACTATGAACGAGAGCTTTATGTTTTATTCTCACCACACAGAGGGACCCACAGACGGGTGTGGACTTTTACTCTGTTGTGCACCTCACACCGATGGTAAAGATGCGTAATTTGTGTTGATGACATTTCGTTAAAGAGTTATTGATGCTGGAAGTCCGAATCTGTGAATATCTGCCAACTTTACCGAGTTGTGTTACGGTCCAAATCGTATCCAAATAAAGTAGCGACTGACTATCGACTGTGAAGCTGGTGTGAGGAACAATAGATGTTAGAACTTCTACGATTTCACACTTTTGCAAAAACAATTAAAGCTTTTTTGAGGGCAGTAAAAATATTTATTTTGCATGTTATAATACCGCTAGCCTCTAATGGCAGCAGTCAACACACACATGAAAGTTGATCACAAGAAACGAGGAGCACCATTAGATTCATTACACCACCTATGGTTCCTTTAATCACATGTTTTACGTAACATCCATTTTTTGTTTTGATTCATTCATGTATTAATAATTCACCAGTTCATCAATAATGAGACTTATGTGTTGGAATAGTAGTCCGCCCCCGTCTGAGGGTCACTCTGTGTGGTGAGATCAAAACATGAAGCTCACGTCCTAGTTTCCCTTAAACATCAAAGTATCACACAAACAGAAGATGTAATTTTAAAACTGAAAAATGCTGCTTATCTGGTTTTTGATTTTTCTGTTTTGGTTTTGAGTCAGTAAAACAAAATAACCACTCCGTTTAATTAGTTCTTTTTTATTTGGTTTTAAGACTAAATAACCAAAGAACTTAGGGTACACGAATTGGCTAATCATTAGTGATGTGAACAGTATATACATCGCTCAAAGCTGATCAAATTGCAGGGAGCTGAGGCATATGATTGGGTAACACTTTACTTGAAGTTTCAGACATAAAAGTTGACATTACGCTGTCATTATGACATGACATCTGTTATCAGCATGAATAAGGTGTCATTAAATGTCGTTCGCTACCATAACCCTAACAACTAATCTTAACCATAACACTACCTAACCCCACTAGATCCCTTCACCTAACCCAAAAAACACTTCATGACATCTTAATGACAGCCTTCGTGACACTTTATTCATGCTAATGACAGATGTTGACAGCGTATAGCAGATTTTCTTTGTATATTATGAGAGAGTAGGTGGAGCTCTATTATGATGCCAAATTTCAGTTTCCTATGTAATGTAGTTCCGGAGATATTGGAAGCTAAAAATGGAAGAAAAATCGACACATACCCTCCTCACTAAACTAGCAATATCTCAAAAAGTATTCATCCAATCAAACTAAAATGTATAGTGTCCTTATTGAATAATCACAGAACAATTGGTAAACATTTATGATTTTTTTTAAACCAAAGTGTGTGGGCCACTTGTTGAAATGACATGAAATGACCCGATACGGAAGTGTTGTTCTTTGATATTTTGGGGGATTTACTTTGCAAAAATACACTGTTGACGTTCACATTTCCAGCTACACAATATTAATTGACACGTTTACAAGAATTGTTAGATCTTGATAATAACCAAGTTCTGCATTAATGTGCCCCATGTTTTTTTTGTTTCCGGCCCACAGTCACACTCACCTTGTGCGCGACTCTTGCTTGAATCTGCCTTTGTTTCTCCATCTTCACCAGGTAACCCTCCGAGCTGCATCTCTGCATGGGTTGAGCCGTGCTCTGAGCATCATCATCATCACAGCTTCCTCTTTTCACGTCTTCTATTGGAGGCAGCACTGTGAAGGAGCTCATGCTTTCAGATAAGGACGTCACTGGTGTCATGACGTGCTGTGGTGTACACGTTTCATCATTTGGGTTCCACCTTTGGTGTTCCCTTTCCATTTCCAACGCCCTGAAACAAAGAAAAACCATCAGTTCCACATCCAGCTACAAGCACTTCAACACTGGTTTTGTAACTTTAGGTTCTATTATTCAATTACAAAACATAGTAATGGGTCATTCCATGTCATCTCAACACATTTTCAGGACATCCCATGCACTTCGGTCTCAGAAAATTCTGAAATTTTTACCAATTGTTCTGTGATTATTCAATAGACACACTGTACATTTTAATTTGATTGAATTATTACTTTTTGAGATATGGACAATTTAGTGAGGGAGGTACAGTATGTGTTGAAATTCATGCATCCTAATTTTTCCTCCATTTTCAGCTTCCAATATCTCAGGAACTACAGCACATAGGAAACTGAAATTTGGCATAGTAATAAAGATCCACCAACTCTCTCGGAATATACAAAATATCTGCTATACATCCTATGTGGTGAACATGCTAGCTCCTCAAAGTTGGGAAAACGTTTGTCTGGATTTCAGGCTTGAACATGTTTAGGTCTTCAATAAACAGTTTTGAATTGGATGTATAGCAGATCCTTGTATATACGGAGGGAGTTGGTTGAGCTGTATTACTATACCAAATTTCAGTTTCCTATGTGATGTAGTTTCGAAGATATTGGAAGCTGAAAATGGAAGAAAAATAAAGACGCAAAAAAAATTGACATATACCCCCCTCACTAAATTATATAGTGTCCTTATTGAATATTCAACGACCAATTGGTAGAAATGTAACACATTTTTGAAATGTCATGGAATGACCTTACTGCCATTTCCGTGTGGTCTAATTTAGTTGAAAAACAATAAAAAAAAGATTCACCTTTGGCATTTTTCAGGGCGGCCACCATGATTGTTGGGCTGTTGCCAGTTCCGTGACTTATGAGGAGATACTTTGTGATTAAAACGCTGACTTTCTGAGCATAAAACAAGGTCGGGCACGGAATTCCATGAACTATGATCATTCAAGGACTTGAGGTTGATCATGGAATCCTGCCTTGTTTGTTTGGGTGGAAGGAGGAGATGGGAGGGAGTATTAACGTGGACGTTGTCGTGGATCTTCGAGGGAAAACGACTCGGTCTTTCTTCATGTGCAGCTGTATCCACGAGGACAGAAAACGACGTGCCAGGTTGTTCCTTGTGCTGTTCTTCGTTTCCTTTGCTTTGGTGGTGGACCTATGGTTTAAAAAAAAACAATTAACAGAGGAAAAATATGAATGGAGCATGTTATGAAAGCAGATCAAGTCATCTGGCTTTCATTTATACAGAAGTAGTTACTAATGGTTCTATTAATGTAGGGGTTCTCAACCTTGGGGTTGTGAGACACTGGGAGGGGGTCGCCAGACGTCTTTAAGAAACTATAATGTTTTTTGAAGAATTTGAGCCCATTTGTACTTATTTTTACCCTTTTTCTGCAACTACACCAACCTTACCATATTTTAACCTATTTTTCATCACTTTTTCTTGCCATATTTTGCTCCTTTTAATGCATTTTTGCTACATTACTCCCATTTCTGCCACTTCTACATCAAATTTCAATGCTTTTTCTGCACATTTTTCCACTTTTAAGACATTTTCAGCACTTATAAACCCTTTCCACCACTTTTTCCACCTAATGTCACATATGTTGACACATTATTGTCACTTTTAACCTCTTTTCACCATAGTTGCTTAAATTTATCAATTTCATCACATTCACAATTTGCCATGCTCATTATTTGCCCGATTAAAACAATTTTTCAGTCCATTTTTGGCCACTTTTAACCCATTTTATTTCTAATTTAAAACAGGATTTCCATCTTTAAGATGACTATAATAATAATAAACGTTCCTGGATAACAGTGGATATTGTTCAGATGAATAAATAAATGTGGTTATCACAGATTCATAGAACAATAGACCATCATTTTACTGACTTTATGGATGGACCCCAAAATCTCTCCCCTTTATTCCGCCTTATAGATGGTCCTGTCTCCACATGACTGTTCTTCAATGTTCATGTCTGTGTTCAACCACCTTCAGCTACAGTGGGGGTCCCCACTCTCTGGGACCTTTATTTTGGGGGTCGCGGGCTGAAAAGGTTGAGAACCCCTGCATTAATGTGATGTGTGATAACAGTGGAGTTTTCAGTCATTCATGTAACTAGTCCTGCTGCCCACAAATGCTAAACAGATGTTATCACAGTCTGATAACACCAACTTGATCATAGCCTCAACCAATGAGTTTAGATTCATCACTTAGGCAGGTTGATTATTAAAGAACAATGTCAGCAAAGTGGAAATACTTTAGGGTTTGTGAGATTTGACAATTATAAGGCAAACTGAAGCTTGTGCGATGCAAAATTGTCACGAGAACTCATATTGGTACTCAGAATCCTCCTCACTACCCTACATACTACTGAGTTTACTCATTTTGTCAGCTAGAGAGGACATTCAGGACTTTCCAATGATACCAAATGTGAAGGGGCGGGGCTTTGGTACCTTTCTGTCTCTCAACAACAAGGATGATGGCGTCTATATATGAACAAAGGAAACGTTTGTTAAATCATCTCTTAATAACAACTGTTTGTTTTGTCAACTAAAAATGTCCATTATAGTTTTCATTGACTACATATTTTTAATAATATGCTAAGGTTTCATTTATTCTAACCACTTTTTGTTAGGAGGTGTACTTTGACCTCCTGACATGTTTCGACTGCAGAACTGCAGTCTTCCTCAGAGGGGTCTGCTGATCGCTTGTATCAGTTATATACAATAACTAGACTATGACTGATTTATAAAAAATACATATTGATGAAAACAATATCACAATCTATTGATGTCTTTATTGACTAATGTTGTTTTACACATTGGTCACATCAAATCTGTATGTGTTTACAAACATTAATAACATCCAATATCAGGTTTATCGATTGTAATTGAATCTTTAAAAAATGCATAAACTTTTATGCTTTACATTTTAGTCGACTAAAGTCTTAATGTAATTTATTTGACTTAATTTAAGGGGCTGACACGTCCACCAGATAGGATGTATTACTATATATTACTGATGTGCTGTAGTTGATGAGATATTGGAAGCTGAAAATGGAAGAAAAATAAAGATGCACACAAATCGACACAATTTTTTTAGACCAAAGTGTGTGGGGTGTCGTGAATTATTTTTTTTTAAACAACATGGAATGACGCAATGTTGATAATTTATCGGGGAGATATCAAAAAACTTTCTCCTATGTGTCACTGATTCCTTAGAATGATTCGGAGAACAAGATCAACTCTGAATCAATTCCCGGGAATATAACGGCAATAACAACTGAGGTAAGAAGAAACATTCTTTACAGAGGGTAGAAGGGCTTTAGCATTTCCCTCCATAATCCTCACGTTTATTTAGCAGAACATATGATTGTCTCATGCATCCAATGGGTTGAAATTAGCAAGCACCAGGTTAACTATTACAATAGAGGAATTATTCCATCAATACTATTATTTTCTAGCCCATTTTTTCCTTTTCAGGGTCTGCTGGTGTATCTCCAGCTGTTAAGTCCATCACTGGGGAAATATTCTTATGACCTTTTTATAAGTTGTGTTATTTTATATACATAGACTTTTTTTTCCCTTCATGACTTCAAAGACACAATGAAGGAAGGTGAACATACCTTGGTTTCTGCACTTGAACGTATCTGCATCTGCTGTGTTTTCTGTTGCAGTCTGAGCATAGGAACAGAAACGTCCTCTTGACCTGCTGGATGCAACGTCTCCTCAAGAGCTGCACAAACCTTCACAAAAATCACAAACAGAAACGTTTAATATGCTGAATTATTGTGTGGTTTGGCTGTTACTTTCTTTCATATAGTCACAGCTACTTCATATCGCATCAATGCAGCGTTTAATTCAATGTGTCTGGAGCCGTTTGGAGGCCAGGAATATTGTGTTAAACATATAATGAAAATCATTTTGTTAACTCCCCAGCGTGACGGAGTACGAGTGAATCGATTCCATTGACGAAGCGGAGACTTTTCTCTAAATGTCACTAATTCTGTCAGCTTCAATAGGTCACAATAAATAAGTGGGGACTGTTTGTGTCAATATTCAACAAAGTGTTAGTTACATTTTAGCAGAGCACAATAACTTCCAAAACCTTTATTGTTTTAATATAGGAAACCTTCATTTGACTAAAACTGTTTACTGCCTGTTTAAATGTCTAACATGCGAGATGTTTTTTATATTTTCCTGTTACCTACAATCAGGGTTGGGGTCAATTAAAATTGTAATCATATGATTGATAATGAATTACAATTATGGCTTAATTATAAATGTCATTTTAAAAATCTTTTGCTGTCGTAATCGTAAATAATTTGTAATTGAGTTCAGATAATTGACTTTGTAATTGCCATGAAAATTCTATAAAAATTTACAATTATAATTTAGTGCAAAATTGTGGAACCATGTTACAATTCTATGTACAGTTCTACGCATATGTAGTTAATTATTAAAATATGTTTCATATCAAGCTTTCCCACATTTTACCATTTAAAAAAATGTAATCTAGGAGTATACTGACATAAAAAAGACTCCCACACCATAAATATAAAAAGCTATATTTTCATTGATTAGGAAGTCTAACAAGGTAACCAATAGATAGATAGATATTTGTTTTTAATGTATTTTACAGCTGATTTAGGACCTGTTAGCATTAGAGATGCTAACAGGAAGCTAGCACAAGACGAAGGTTAACTTTTATTAGGTTATTTATTTCAGGCTCAGTAATTGTGATTCATTGTAATGATTGAACGTAATTGTAATTGACTTTCTTAGGATAAAAAAAATTGTAATTTAATTGGAATTGGAAAACATGCTGATAACTTTAATCATAATTAAACATGGGTAATTGGAAACGTAATTTTAACTGAAAAAAGTAATTGACCCCATCCCTGCCTACAATAACTTCGAGCTAAACGCTCCAAGTTTGAAAAACCAGACATTCTATTAAACTGGACGCTGTTACAGATAACAGAGAGAGATAAAACCTCCTTTTGGCCTCACCGACAGCCATTATAAAAATCCCAATCAGTTGGCAGAAATGACCCTGTATGTATTGCATTTGGAGCCCAGTAAGCTGTGTAATACCTTTCTTTTTTACTAAACTGGGCTCATAATTGCTTCTCTGCAAGAATATGTCACAACAAAGTCCGGCAATTGCTACTCGCCGTATTACCTCCTGTACCGGGGAAACATCTGCTTTCTGCAATGAAGACTTCAAAGGGCCTGTGGATCTTGAATTGCATTTAGCCGCTATTGTGGTTGGCCCAGGTAATCTTGATTAGGTGTTTAGACTGAGCCAGGGAATACAGTGGCAGAGAGCTCCCCAGATCTTTGGTCTAAAGCTATTAAAAGATTGTACATTATGTTACCCAAGCTTTGAAGTGAGGGCCTGCGAGCGGAGAAGGGACTCTGAGGGTTGAGTGCAATAGCACAAGATTGATCTACTACTTCTGTTTTTATCAAAGGAGGCCCCGCGACTCCATGGAGCCAATCATTGCTTCTGCCACTCAGCCACTTGGCGCAGCAAAACATTTGTTGCATTAGGAGATTGTGTACATTTAATAACGAGTGTAATTATCAAAAGATGCTGATTTTCTCCAAAGACTACAAAGAGTGCAAAATAACAACTGGCCCGTAACGGCTTCATTTGATATGAGAAGCTGATTTGAACATGAAAGTCTGGTATTTGTAAAGTGATAATGATGAGGTGGTGGAGAAGCAGTCAAAACATGAATTGTTTTGTCTTTGTCATCTTCAACTCTTCCATTCTAGAATAGTTTTATACAGAGTAGGGGTGTACGATGCCATGAATCTGACGATACGATACGACTGTGGTGGTAGAGGGTTGTCTTCTGATCCCAGTACCTAACTATGTGTCAAAGTGTCCTTGAGCAAGACACTGCTCAAGTGCTATATATAAGTCCAATGAACAATTTTTGCATTTTACAATATGATATATCCCAATATATTGATGAAAGTAGCTGATTATAGGTACTCACATTACTGTAATGTTGCTTTTATTGGTACTTGTACTTTGAGTATATTTCTAAATCAGTAATTTTACTTAAGTACGATCTAAAAGAAGTAAAGTAATCTGTTACATTTCGACACTCCTTACTTTAAGCAGTAAATTATATTTTTTTTTAAAATGATCAACGGACATTGTGAAACTACAAACAATAAAATGACCAGACAACAATCAAATGTATCACATCATAGCCGACCAATCAGATTAAACATAATGTACGGCACCAAAACAGCATTAAATGGAGCTTATTTTTCTCACTTTCAGAGTTCATAAATGTATCTATACTTAGAGCCTGAGAATTTTTATATATCACTGAATCAATTATTTTATTACACCCTTAATAGAGAAGGTCAAGTAGAAGTACTGGTACTTGATTGAGATTCTACCCAAGTACAAGTACAAGTAAGTCATACATAAAATACTCAAGTACAAGTAAAAAGTAGCTCAATTAAATAATACTCAAAATGAAAGTTACTATCACAAATTTGTTTGGTAATAAATCTTGGTACGGGTCCCTTACATACAGTAAACATCTCATGTATAAACCTAAAGACCAAATCTACAACAATTGGAACTTAATTTATTTCTCACAAAGGCATCTGTAGAAAATAAAAGGTTTGTCAAAATGTACAATTCTTTTTTAAACAAAATAACACCAATGAATTCAATTCAAAATAAAACATTTATGAAATCTAAATCTGAAAAAATAACCAGCATTTAATGCTGTTTTGGTGCCGTACATTATGTTTAATCTGATTGGTCGGCTATGATGTGATTACATTTGATTGTTGTCTGGTCATTTCATTTTTTAGTAGTTTCACAATGTCTGTTGATCATTTTAAAACAAAAAAACGATTTACTCAGTAATGGTTAAGTGCAGAAATGTAACTAATTACTTTACTTCATTTAAAACGCACTGAAGTACAAGTAAAATTATTGATTTAGAAACATACTCAAAAAATTACAAGTACCGATAAAAGCAACTCAATTACAGAAACGTGAGTACTTTGTAATCAGTTACTTTCACCTCTGTCTATATGTTAAACATAAACAAGAGTCATCAATAGCATTATTACCACCTTCACTATTTGTTGTTCCACGATTAAAATGAAAAAAAACACTGTTTATTATGGACCGTGAAGCTTTCCAGCAGCTTGTCTATTCCATCCTACTGTTCCATCACACTTCCCTCTCCACATGTATTAATTAGCTCCAGCGTCTATAACGTCACTGGTTCACTGCAGTAGCAGAGCCATCGCGAGCAAAGCTGTTCACCTTATAATAATATAATATACAGCCAACACAAGTGCTATGATTAACATATCAATGCTATTCTGCAAGGATGGGGTCAATTACATCTTTAAATTACACTTTAATTTTCCATTTTCAATTACAACTCATTACAATTACAGCTATCCGCATTTTTTTCAATTACAAAATTATTACAGTTATTATTTTTCACCTGAAATTCAATTACAATTATGTTCTCAATTACTAAAGTTCAAAACCAATCACAATCACTGAGCCTTTAATAAATAATCATATGAAAGCGTAACCTTCCTCCTTGTGTTAGCTTTCTGTTAGCATCTCATATGATAACTTATGTCTTAAATCAGCTGTAAAATACACTAAAATAAATTATCTATCATTCAAGTTGTTTTTCATCTCCTGGTTACATTGTTAGGCTTTTTTTTAATGGTAAACTGATCCTAGTAGAGAACTGACAGGTCAACCTGGACTGAAACATTTTAATAAAAACATGGTTGCCCAGTTTTAAATTTATCAAATTGTAAATGACAGTTTTTGTGGAATATATACATACATTTATAGAATATATTCTTATGACAATTACAAATACATCATAACTGTAATGAATTACCAATTATGCAGATACAATTATAATTGAACCCAAACCTGCTATTTTGTTTACCTGAAGTCACGATGTGATGAGAAAATGGTGTAAATCATTTTAAAGAGACAGTTAATTTTGTTCATAATGGGACATAATGGACAATGACATTTCTATTATGTCTTACACATATCATTTCACAGACTCTGCCACACACTGTCTACATCTAAAATGTAGTCATTTTATATTTGCCAAACTTACTCCAACTCCAAAGACAAAAAAGCTGTTGTTGATAATTATTGGTACAGTGCTGTGGTTTTGTCCTGTCAGAACACATTTACCAGCATAACTGTCACCAGGAATGGAGTCAATTATAATTGTAATTGTGTAATTGATAAATTATCACATTTATGATGCAATTGTAATTGGGAAAAATATCAGTTGCTGTTGAAATTGTAATTGAGTTCAGATAATTGACTTTGTAATTGTAACTGGCATGGAAATTCTGTATTTTCTTTCATACAATTTAATTAAACGCAAACCTGAGGAACCATGTAACAGTTCTATGGCATACACACAATTAACAATTACAAAAAATGTGTTTTTTATCAACTTTTCCCACCGTCTGTCAGTTCTCTTGAGGATCATTTTACCTTTTTTAAAAAAAAAATTGAAATCTAGTGGTATACAGACACAAAAAAGGCTCAGATCCCACACCAAAAAATATTATTACCAATATTTTGATGGATAATGGAGCCTAATAAGGTAACCAAGAGATGAAAAACACATTGGAGAGTTTAGACAATATGTGTATTTTAAAGCTCATAAGAGATGCTAACAGAAAGCTAACACAAGAGGAAAGTTACATTTTATGGGGTTATTTATTTTAGGCTCAGTAATTGGGATTCATTGTAATTAAACGTTAGTAATGGTAATTGAGTGGCAATTGAACATGGATAACTATAGATGTAATTGTAATTCCCCAAACCCTGACTGTTACCATACAACGTTGTCTCGTCTCTAAGTGTTGTTTTCATCTTTATTTCATACTTGTGTTTCTCCCAGTTTTAATGGGTTTTGATAATACAATACACCGTTGCCATAATGCATCCAATTGAAGACAAATCTAGTTGACATGGAAGAGACCTTATGTAAATTACGGGCCCTTCCTTTATGCCCGTGTCCCCCATTAAAGTAGACATGTCTTATGGGAGACAGGGCAATGGAAAACTAATAAGTGCATTCAGAGTGAAGACGACAAAAAACACAAAGGTTGAGGAGAGGGAAAGACTCGGGCTCTGTTTACCATCGCACAAAGCTAACAGCTCTTGACTATGTAAATGGTCATGATATGAGACATTGTTGAGGGCTGGGGCTCAGATGGGTGACGCGCTCGGGGATATTATAGCCAGCAAAACAGTCTTGTGGCTTGACAAATGGGGTATGTGGGCCATCCTGACCAATTATGCCACTGTGCCAGGTGCAGGGATGTCTAAGAGCCCATTGGTAACCATGTGTCTGATGCTCTTGTTGTGCACATCATCTAATAATAAGCGCTGCATCGTCAGGCATGTCTATTTATGAGGTGGACAACAAAGCAGAAAAAAAGCAGCTCTGCTCCTTGGCCAAATAGATTTTTGCAGACTCAAAGTAAAACGTTGTAGAATATTCCCGGTTCTATTGTTTGATATTATAACAAGGCACATACACTGGACGCCAATAACAATGATGAAGAGAAAAGTGAGCTGAAGAAAAAAGATTTAAAAACATGTGACATGTATTCAAACAGTAATTATACAAATCTTTGGCTTTGTTTCTTTTCTAAACGAACAAACTGACATTTAAACACTTAGTAAATTCATCCTGCCAAAGTTTAATGGCCTGAAGACCTTTTAAACACCATCATTATTGTGTAACTGGCATCTGCAAGAACTAGAAAATCTACAGAGCAAAAATACCTCTAAAATATGTCATTAATGTGCATCATTAATAGAAACATTCAACTGTCAGTGGATTCAATGCTCCACATTGTCTATAATGGCTCACTTGGTGTTGATAAAGGATTCAGAAACCTTTTAGGATTCCAATGAAGAATAGAATGCTATGAAATAGAGTGACGGCCCAGGAACTATTAATAATGCTAGTGCAGCTCCTGCTGTCAGCTCCTAGAATTGCAATATATTTAAAAGGATCCTCCACTGTTCTTACAATATTTGAAATGTTCTTCTATCTTTGTCTAACAAACACATTATTATGCACCATGTTCGTTTTATTAACTTTTTAAAATGGGACTACTTTACAGTTTTAGAGCCTGTGTTCCACCATCTTGAAATTAAGCGAGTAATCACGGGCTGTTGACAGATTCCCACTGAAAAGGACTTCTACTCTTATGGTTTGTGTGTCTTCAACAGTCCGTAATTACTCACTAACTTCAGCCACCATAGCGTCAGCCACATACTAGTCCCTTGGGAGAGCTTTTCTTCTCTGCTTCACAATCTACTACCAAACCCCTGAGTTGGAACTGTCGCCCCCTTCAGTTACAGATTTTATTTTTGGTCATAACTGTTTTTATCCTCTCTCAGTAAAGTAAAGAGTGTTACGTTGTCATCTTTAACTTTTCTTGGTTATTTAGAGCAGTGTTTTTCAAATGGGGGTACGCAATGACACTACAGAGAGAGAGAGAGTAAAATATAAACATCAAAAACATGAAAAATATGGCGTTTTATGTTTATTTTTAGTAAAAATGACAACATTCAACATCAATAGAAATATTTGACAAAAAAATAACATAATAATGAGGGAAATGATCTTGATGAGAACATGAACTGAAAATACAAGGGTCAGGCTTCACACCCACACCAGGTGGGAGATGACAGGAAATGATTAAAAAATATATATATATAGAAATAAATGTATTCAGGAGAAACTAAATACTGTTTCATTTGACTTATTTACAGAATGAGATTCTTTAAATTGTGTGTTATCACTCATTCATTCCATCATTATGCTCTACAGTCGTTTTTTCATAATATTCTGAGCAAAATGCTGTTGTCGGACAAAGGGGATACGTGGATTCAGAAATAAGAGCCGAAAAAGTTTGAGAAGCACTGATTTAGAGCGACCAAAAGCAGCACAAGATGTCATTTTGACTGAAAAAGCTGTTAAATGATCTAAAAATCAGGCTGAATGTTTCACTCCAATAGAAAACTATGGGATGTTTACAGGTAGTGGGGCCGTGTGACATCATCAATCACATGATTTCAAGATGGCAGAACATAGTCTCTTAAACTGTTAAGTTGTCCCATTTTTAAAAAGCAATGAAATGAATATTGAACATAATGTGTTTTGTTAGGAATAGATCTAATAAGTACATTTCAAAGGTTTTAGGCCTAACTTGTATAAACAGTGGAAGATCCTTTTAAAAAGAAGCCTAAAGTGTTCATTTCGATAAATATAAAAAACACTTTTTAAAAAGATTAAACCTTGATTACTTTAAGCGTTTCAAGAGAAAACTTTGCTTTGTACTCACCTTTTTCACAGCATGCAGCGTCTCCTCTTTAAGTGCATGTTTCACCATGTAAGAACCTGACTGAGTTGTTTTCCGCCCCAATGTTTTCTTGTTGCGTTCAACGATATCCTCCATCACACTTCCTGTTTTTCTGTTCTTTAAACACTTTGTGCTCTTTGGCTCCTTCATAAAGACTCTTCCTTGTTTCTGATGTTCTGGTATCTGCGTAGCTTGAAAATCCTGAGACATCTCCAGATGCCTGGTAAGATTCCCACAAACACATTCACAGATAAACTCTTCTCTGTTCTGCAAAGTGCTCTGGCTTCCATTGTGAGCAGAAATGCCGTCTGTCCTCAAACACTCAGACTGTGCTGACAGAAGCAGTCTATGATCATGCAGAGATGTTTCTGCACCAGTCGGGGTGTTCGGTGGGTGTAAGTAATACGGGTGATCTGAGTCCTGGTTTATCACCACAAAACTGGGGTTAGTGTTGATTATATATCTATGGCCTCTTTGAATACTGTTGGATGCAGGGGTCTTCATTCAGGTTGTGGATCAGAATATTCATCATCGAGCTGTAACAGAAGAAATAGAAAAAATGGTATGATTTTCAATTGTTTTTTAAATATATGCGTTCATAAGCCTTGAGGACGACTTTTACCTTGTTATTATCAAACAACATAGTTCCTTCTTGAATAAATAATTCAATCATGCAACAACAAAAAAACAGATAACCAGGTGAACAGAGGTATTACAAGAGGGGGCTGCAATATTCCTGCTTAAAGGGATCCTCCACTAATTTTACAAGTTTGACTTAAATTTTTTAAAATGCCCATATTAGAAGATGTATGCTGAACAAAACACATTCTTATGCACCATATTCTTTTAATTTCCTTGTAAAAATGGGACTTTTAGAGCCCGTGTTCCTCCATCTGGAAATCATGTGATTGATGATGTCACACGGCCCCACTGCCTGTAAACATCCCATTGTTTTCTATTGGAGTGAAACATTCAGCCTGATTTTTAGGTAATTTAGCTGCTTTTTAGATCATTTAGTAGCTTTTTCAGTCAAAATGACAACTTGTGTTGCTTTTGATGCTCCAAAAAAAAAACAAGAAAAGTTAAAGATGTCGACGTAAACCTCTTTTGTTTACAGAAAGAGGATAAAAACAGCTGTGGCCCGAAATAAAATCTGTGACGGCAGGGGAGACAGTTCCAACTCTGCAGTTTGGTCGTAGACAATAAAGCAGAGATTAAGAGCTCTCCTAAGGGACCTTCACTCTCCCTTAAACAGTGCGTGGCAGAAGTCAGCGAGTAATCACGGACTGTTGAAGGCGCACAAACACTAGGATAGGGTTGCAAAGAAAACAGTGGGACATCTCTCAAACAGGGAGCAGTCACATATCAGGCACCTACAAACCAAAGTCTCCAAAAGCTTTGCAATAATTAATACGTCCTTGATCAAAACTCACTCCACACATTGTACTGTTCCCTAATTATTCTATATCTTAACATATTGCATTGAAATATGGGGTAATAATTATAAAACCTCTATACAATTACTTTTTTATTTACAAACAAGAGCGGTGCGTGTCATACACAAGACTAGATATCTTGAACCCACTCTTGAACAGGCAATGTGAGAAACATTTACCGCTTTAAATCTCTATATAAACAAAATGTCTGGTCACTATACAGAGAGTGTGAGGTCTAACTATTATGTTTATTATTGTTAAACTGTATTTTGTTGTATGCACAGTACCTATGATGTCTTACCCCTGTGGTATTTTTTAGTTTGTTTTTTTAACCATTACCTGTCGTAATGTGATTGTCTCAATGTGAATCTAAGTTTGTATTATTTTTAAGCAATTAAGAAATCAATGCTTTTTTTCTCTTTAATATCATTTTTTGACACTGGGGTGGGTTCAAATAAGTTTGATTTCATCCCACTCTAATTCGGGCATTTACGTTTTATTTTTGTATCTCGTTTCATGAACCAGATACAGATTTGCTTTGCACAGAATGTCTTTCCTTTTTTTTATTGCCCAGCTTGAAATAAATTAATAAATAAATATGTCAAGGAAAAATAATAAATAACTAGGCAAGACTTGTATTCGCGAGACGAATACATATTTGGCAATTGAAAATTGGCAAAAATGTATCTGGATTTGTTGACAAGTTACATAATGTAGGAAAAACTGAAGACTGACCTTGACCTTAAATATGACCTTGAGCGAAGATCAAGGTCACACATTGAAAGGAAATGTTGTTCAATGGTACCAGTCTGAGTACTGTATCTCAATTTGTGGCCAAGTTATAGAGAAAATTTTTGTTTGTTTGTTTTTTACCCCTACCAATCTTTTTACTGGTAGGTCGTACAGCTTTGGTGTGATTAAATAAAATACTCCACTTGAGATGAGCTTTTCATAAATGTAAGCATCAAACTTGTATGATAAATATTCGTAGAGATATGGACATTTTTGGTTTTTGACACTTGATAAGGCCTTGACCTTGACAACATTTTGGCTCCAAATAAAGTCGACAAATCATCCTTGACATTGTCCCTATTTGATGACATACGTGTCATTAGTGCTGCTTTAATAGCCTAGGAGGAGTTCCACAACAATAACTGACTGCAGGCATGGTTACATTTGATATCAAGGATATCATTTTCTATTATTATTGTTGTGTTTTTTCATTTTAACTCCTTTCTTTAGGAATCTACAGTACTTTCCACTAAATGCTGAGCTGATATTCAGGTGTAAAGTAAAATAAATGTGAAATGGTATCAATATGACTGTACATGTCTCTCTGTTAGTATATTTTAAATCTGAGTAATTAAGAAGAACATATAACAGTAAAAGAAAATGTATGCATGTAAGGGTGTGATTAGATAATTTTTACTTGATAAAATTAAAAGCGTAATAGATTAATTTTCACGTTCAAATAAAGAGTAAAAGATACGTGAGCTTCACAAAGGCTTTCATTTGGGGGTCAAAGGAACAAGAGGCATTACACCATTTCTTCAATGATGGAGTGATCAGACAATGAGAGCTCAAGCTTATCAGAGTCGACTCAAATTGAGCAGGTGAGAGTGATTATGAGGCTGTATTTACAGATCATTTTCATGTTTTCACCTCAAGGCTCACTAATGACAGTGTGTTGGAGATCTCGTGAGGAAATGGTTCACAAATGGCAATTTTCAGCTTATGAAATGGCTCGGGAAAATTTTCAGAGTGAATTGCTCTTTCTGATGGTGATGAAAAGATCTCATTAAAATAAATAGCAGAGAGGCCCTTTGTTGTGCTAGCTCGGAGGACGAGGGAGTCTAATTCTGTGGCTATAATGCTTTGCTATTGGGGGGGGGGTTCCAAAATGTAGGGTCCTTCACTTGGATGAGGCCAAAAGAGTAAAGGATGCCTCTCTAATGACTCAAACAAGTTGAAGAATGCTTTATACACAACATGCAGCTGGGCGTGATGCCTCTGATGCTACAAAAACACACACCAAAGATACGGAACACAAAAGAAGAAAATATTATGACTATGACATACAATGACTTCCTATTCATTCTGACTCGAACGTGAAATTGAAAAATAGAGCGAAACAAACAATATGCAACAGTCATTTTTGCAAGTTTCGCTGTGAGATGGAGTGAAATATAGTGAGGAGGGATGAATGGAGTCGTCTAAATAGGATTTATTTATTTTTTTGCGTGAAAGAGGAAAGCCAGTGAATGTGTAGACTTGGCTGTAGCATTGTGTGAAAAAAAGGCTCCCTTTGAGGCATGAGGAGAGAATAAGCTGTGAGTCCACTCCTGCATCTCTATGAAATGAGGCCTTTGTGACAATATGTCATGGACGCGCTCTCTCTCACTCTCTCTCTCTGTCTGAAACAATGGCCAATGAAAGCCAACTGTGCATCAAACAGCACAGGTAATAACGGGGAAATTAAGTATGACCATCTCATGTTGTAGAGGGAAATGACAATCAGACACAATGAGCCGAGCACAAACAGATGGAGACTGTCCTAGCTATCAATGAGGGTTGGCTGGGGGTCTTTTACAGCAATAAAGACCCTTGTTAATTAACCACGAGTGGCCACTTATTGTGATCCAAAATGTAATTTCTCTCCAATGAAGGCTATTATTGTGAATGTGAATAAATTGGAGCGTTCTCACCGCGTGCTCCATCAGACCCAGGAACTCATTTCAATAACAAATAGTGACACAGTATTATCGCTCAGTCACAAACGGCGGCTATTTAACCATTATCATCAAAACACTGTTTTCAACTAAGCATTTTAAATGAGACAAGGACTCTCTCTGATGCGTTTCATAAAGGGACCAATGAGCATCAATCGATTCAAACTTTGATAATAATCAGGCCTCAGTAGTTAAGCCACATTACAATTGTTTGCTGCCCCCCACTGGCCACATTAGAGAAATGCACCCGTGCCTTTAAATCAAAGGGTTAGTTAGAGCATGTATGGAAGCACGTTTCCACCAATTTAAAAGAAAAAAATAACCACGGCAAGTCATTATTATGAGACAGAAAGTCATAAATATGAAAACCAAGTCATAATAAGCCTTTTGACACTCAGGAAGTGTGCATCTGCGACCTGGGGGGGTCATAGGTCAGAGGGATATAAACGTAAACAAGCTCGTCCACTCTGTTGATATTTCCAACCTAACAGTGTTTGTAATGTTATTCTGGAGATCATTAGTGTTTATATTATTATTATTACACATATTATTAGGACTCTACCTGGGAATGATGTACATATCTGAGCACTTTTATAAAACCGAACCGATGAGAGAAGCATTATCAAAGCGACAGACCTCAGCTTCCACACTCCTTCTACAAGCTTTTAACTTGTGATCGTTATGTATTTACTGTATTAACTTTATTGTTGTTGTTGGTTTCTTTTTCTGACTTGTGTATTTGTTTAACAACTGTGTTTCAGAGTTTTTGAAAAGCACTTATAAATGAAATGTATTATTATTATTAATGATGGGACAAGAGCGATTTCCGAGTGTGAAAAGGACAGTATGAGTTCTCACTTAGAAAAGGTACATTTCAAATACAAACCAGGTCCATGATTATTTTTATTAAGCTATTATTTTAATTTCATTTAGAAATTTGAAGGAAGTGCACAAGATGGACAGGTCGATAAGTGAACTGGAATAACGCCATCAGCTGAAACAGTTTGAAAAACTTGTGTGCAGCAATAGCATTAGCAGCATTAGCTTTAGCAGCTAACTCGGTCTTTCTGCCTCGGAGACCAGTACCACGTTTACGCAAAAAATCTTTTAAGGAATCAACGCTCAAATGGGTAAAATAATCTAAATCTCTGTCAGACTCGCTTCCTACACCATCAGCCATGGAGAGTTTATCCCTCTGACCTTTGATCTAATGCTTTTCTGGTGCTAAAATATATAAATTATCTCTATATTTTCCCTGTTGTTTAAAATGTCAATTAAACCATTTTCTGTGCTAAATCTCCTCTCAAGTTTTGCTAAAAACATCTTTTCCATTCCCACTTTGGTGTGATATATTTGCAGCGATTTCTGCAAATGACAGAATACGGTTCCAAAATACACTTTAAAAGGCAGGGAAAATATAGAGACAGTTCATGTATTTTGGCGTCAGAAAAACAGCAGTGTCCTCATGTACATGCTCTTATTTTGGAAAGAACAACTTCCAGTCTCACCATCATGAAAAAAGAGCTTTTTTTTTTGTTTTTTATTTTTTTGTGCTCAGGTATTTCTGTTTCTGAAAATCAACGGATTTTAAAATGTTTGTTTATCCCTTTTTGACCCTAATAAAGAAATATGCCTTGAATTAAAATTTTAGTTGTTCAATTTGATAACAAAAATCAAATAACCAAAAGTTTTAGTTTTTCAATGACGTTTTCTGAACGGAAAATTCAATGACCAAAACAATGACACTGACCCTAAAATGGGCAAAAACCAGTCATGAGTGGCAAAAGAAGAAAAAAAACGCCGATTAAAGAGGAAAAATGATGCCAAAAGGTAGCATAAATGGGCAAAATGCGGCAAATAATACTGAAAAAGAGCAAAAACGTGGAACAAAAAGAGGCGAAATGTAGGGATAAAAGGAAATGAGTGGTAATTATTGAGCAAAAGGTTACTTATTTCGATAAAAAGTGTCAAAAATGGTTAAAGAAAGGGCAAATAAAAATCCAATCACCAAGTGCAGTGGTTCTCAATCTTTTTATCCTGTGTACCAACTTAGCATTTAGGTCAAATCATAAGTATCTCTCTATAATTTCTTATGCTTTTTCATTTCTGGAACAGCAGGCTCTCCTAAACCTCTAAATGTGTTTATAACATTGGTTCCCAAATTCAAAACAATGAGTGGAATTTAATGTGGAATTTATTTAAAATGTGAATACTTTAATAGTAGTAAATACAGTCTCCTTTTTATAATGTAGCTAATTATTGTCTCCTATTTTTATAACTGTGATAAAATGGCCTCTACAGCATAAAATAATCCTGTTTAAATAAATTATAGGAAAATATATTATTTTATAGAGCAATATTACTGTGAGTTTGTGGTGAATTTGTCTAGTCTAAAAAGTGGTTCCCTGTTTGGGAACCACTGCACTACACCCACCTTGCACCCAATATTAAAGGCAAAATTATGTCATTCTGACTAAATAGTAAAGTAGTTCCAAAGCACTTTACAATATCAGCTCATTCACACGGGATTATCAATGAATAAATAATTACCATATTATTAAATAAGCAGTTTTTACTAACTTAATACAGGAATATCACTGAATTAGTCATTAAAGTTTACAATATTACAAGAAACTCACTTTGGTCACAAACGTTGCTCACTGACGACATCTGCTGGTCAATGTTTACAGGTTGTTTGAAAGATTTCAGTCTTAGACCTACTTTAGTGGATTCTAAGAATCTTTTGAACAGTTACTACTGTAGATTCTAAGAAGCTTTGATCTTACCCTGAGTTACCATGACTACCTGTCAACATGGAGCAGTTCTACAAAGCTGTATTTAATGAATAAATAATTATCATAAGACATACAGGTCTAAAAAAACCATTTCATCTGTGAAAGTCATTGTGCAGTGTTGCTAAAGATGAATGAATTAAGACAAGACTTTTATAAGCAATAAAAAAAGTTGTAAAATGATGTTGACCCAAAGTGACGTGAGTGTTTTGTTACATTGAGCCAAACAGCAGTGCTTGTGTTAAAATAACTCATTATTTATTATAATAAAGACTACAATATTTCTCTTGACGCGTAGGGTGATACATTTATAATGAATAATAATGGCTTTAAGAATACAGAAAAATGTGTTTTATGTGGTAAACGCTGCATTCAGTTAATTAAAGATAGCATCAATGGATTTTGAAGGTTATAAGACCACTACACCACTGGTTCCCAATCTTTTTTTGTACCGTGTACCCTCTTTGCATTTATGTCAAATCATGTGTACCCCCTCTTCATATTTATATATAAACGAGTGGTAATTATTGAGCAAAAGGCTACTTATTTCGATAAAAAGTGTCAAAAATGGGTAAAGAAAGGGCAAAAAAAATTTAATCACCAAGTGCAGTGGTTCTCAATCTTTTTATCCTGTGTACCAACTTAGCATTTAGGTCAAATCATAAGTATCTCTCTATAATTTCTTATGCTTTTTCATTTCTGGAACAGCAGGCTCTCCTAAACCTCTAAATGTGTTTATAACATTGGTTCCCAAATTCAAAACAATGAGTGGAATTTAATGTGGAATTTATTTAAAATGTGAATACTTTAATAGTAGTAAATACAGTCTCCTTTTTATAATGTAGCTAATTATTGTCTCCTATTTTATAACTGTGATAAAATGGCCTCAACAGCATAAAATAATCCTGTTTCAATAAATTATAGGAAAATATATTATTTTATAGAGCAATATTACTGTGAGTTTGTGGTGAATTTGTCTAGTCTAAAAAGTGGTTTCCTGTTTGGGAACCACTGCACTACACCCACCTTGCACCCAATATTAAAGGCAAAATTATGTCATTCTGACTAAATAGTAAAGTAGTTCCAAAGCACTTTATAATATCAGCTCATTCACACGGGATTATCAATGAATAAATAATTATCATATTATTAAATAAGCAGTTTTTACTAACTTAATACAGGAATGTCACTGAATTAGTCATTAAAGTTTACAATATTACAAGAAACTCACTTTGGTCACAAACGTTGCTCACTGACGACATCTGCTGGTCAATGTTTACAGGTTGTTTGAAAGATTTCAGTCTTAGACCTACTTTAGTGGATTCTAAGAATCATTTGAACAGGTACTACTGTAGATTCTAAGAAGCTTTGATCTTACCCTGAGTTACCATGACTACCTGTCAACATGGAGCAGTTCTACAAAGCTGTATTTAATGAATAAATAATTATCATAAGACATACAGGTCTAAATAAAACCATTTCATCTGTGGAAGTCATTGTGCAGTGTTGCTAAAGATGAATGAATTAAGACAAGACTTTTATAAGCAATAAAAAAAGTTGTAAAATGATGTTGACCCAAAGTGACGTGAGTGTTTTGTTACATTGAGCCAAACAGCAGTGCTTGTGTTAAAATAACTCATTATTTATTATAATAAAGACTACAATATTTCTCTTGAGGCGTAGGGTGATACATTTATAATGAATAATAATGGCTTTAAGAATACAGAAAAATGTGTTTTATGTGGTAAACGCTGCATTCAGTTAATTAAAGATAACATCAATGGATTTTGAATGTTATTAGACCACTACACCACTGGTTCCCAATCTTTTTTTGTACCGTGTACCCTCTTTGCATTTATGTCAAATCATGTGTACCCCTCTTCATATTTATATATAAACGAGTGGTAATTATTGAGCAAAAGGTTACTTATTTGGATGAAAAGTGTCAAAAATGGGTAAAGAAAGGGCAAAAAAAATGTAATCACCAAGTGCAGTGGTTCTCAATCTTTTTATCCTGTGTACCAACTTAGCATTTATGTCAAATCATAAGTATCTCTCTATAATTTCTTATGCTTTTTCATTTCTGGAACAGCAGGCTCTCCTAAACCTCTAAATGTGTTTATAACATTGGTTCCCAAATTCAAAACAATAAGTGAAATTTAATGTGGAATTTATTTAAAATGTGAATACTTTAATAGTAGTAAATACAGTCTCCTTTTTATAATGTAGCTAATTATTGTCTCCTATTTTATAACTGTGATAAAATGGCCTCTACAGCATAAAATAATCCTGTTTAAATAAATTATAGGAAAATATATTATTTTATAGAGCAATATTACTGTGAGTTTGTGGTGAATTTGTCTAATAAAAAAACAAATAAAATGAAAAATAAAAAGCCTAAAAAGGAATAAGGAATATTTCCTATTATTTTTAAATTAATTGTTAAATCTTTCCGAGTACCCGCTGCAATGAACTCCTGTACCCCTAGGTGTACACGTACCCCTGTTTGGGAACCGCTGACCTGGTGGTGATGCTGGTTAAAAAACAACGCTGTGCTAATGGTGTCATGCTGGGGACTGTTTATCTCCACCTGTAACCAAGCCTGAGTCTATGTGGAGCAGCTATTATATAAACATCAGTTAGTGAACGCACCACCTTCATATTCCATCAGGGAATAACGACTGTTTCCATTCAATCATCCACATGTTCTAGAACAGAACGAGTCACAGTAACGTCCACATGTATGAAGGACAAAACCATGACAATTGCAAATAAATAAATAATGAATTCAATGAATAATTAAATTATTCTTGTCTTTAATGCCATATTTTTATATTCATTAATTAACCTATTTATGTATTTGCCATGTCTGCAGATGTCATCAAAGGTTAACAAGTTCAATCTTTTTGCGACACACATGCATGTTTTGTTATTAAAAAAAAAAATTTCATTAATTCATTTAAAAAAGTAAGAATTGTACGATTCCTTCTTTTTTCTAAATTAATAAATAGAAAAAGATAAAAAGATAAAACTCCTATGAAGGCAGAATACACAGAATAGCTGAATTCTACTGTAAGACTGAAGTTTCCCATTTTATTTTTGTATGTTTTAATTCACATCTGAAATTTGGAAAAGCAAGTACTAAATTATTATTAATTTTTTTCTTCTATATATAGATAACCAGAACAATTTGGGTGATTAAACTCACTTTCAAGGGCTTAAATAACTTTGTTTTAAATGTTCCCTGCTTGTTTCCCTTTGCACAGCCCTAATATACATACATATATAATACAATAGTTTACCACAGCAGGAGGTAGCGTTCACTAGCAGCCTGTATGCTACATGTTAGCTTAGCTTAGCATAGACAGCTAGCTACACTTAGCAGATCTGACTTACCATCATCATCGTCAGCAGGAGGATGAAGAGGAAAATGTGCGCAAAGCACATTAAACTACAACAGCTTTTCTTCACTTGATCAAACCTTCCCGTTTAGTCACAGCCTGGTTTCCCTCTGCCGTCACCTAGCAACGTAGCCATGGCAACGTAAACAACTGCTAGATTAAAGAAGAAAAAGAAAGAAAAAGAACTTGCACTGCAAGTAGTGACGACAAAATGCAGACTGTGAAAAGTAGAGTTGTGAATTATGACCAAATAAGTGTGTTTGAAGGATGGATGTACATAGAGGTGTACATACTCTGTACTCTGTAGTGTTATAAAGGACTTTATTTGTGGGTGCAAAATAAACTAGTGTGTGATTTCTCTGGTTTAATCATATGGGACATGAACATGATAAATGTGTTTGTTTGTTTGTTTTTTAACTCATTTTAATATATATTTTTGTTTGGTGTATTTTTTTTTCTGTTGTCTTTTTGTGCTTTTTTTGTATAATTATTGTTTTTTGTTGCCATTGTAGTGTGATGCTGTTGTCATTTTGTGTATTTTTGTATCTTTTTTATGTAGTTTTGTGCAATTCTGTTGTCGTTTTGTGTATAAATATTTAGTTTTGTGTATTTTGAGTAAACTTCATATTTGTGTTGTTTGGTGTATTTTTCTGTAATGTATATTTTTTGGAGTCATTTTGTATATTTTTGTGCATTTCTAATGTCGTTTTCTGTACTTTTTGTATAAATATGTGTGTGTGCGTGCGTGCGTGTGTGTGTGTGTGTGTGTGTGTGTGTGTGTGTGTGTGTGTGTGTGTGTGTGTGTGTGTGTGTGTGTGTGTGTGTGTGTGTGTGTGTGTGTGTGTGTGGAAACCAGTTATTTATTTATTAATTTTTTTTATTATTATTATTATTAGGATTTAAAAGGTTACCTTATTCAGATGTAGCCTACGTATATGTTCATTACAGAAGTTATGCACAAAAATAAAACAATATTTAAAAACGTAAATATGCAGTGAACTAATCACCGGTAAATAAAGCCCTATTAAACTCCAGAAAACAATAACCAGGAATAAATACTTACTCACTGGTAAAAAAAAAAAAAAAAAAATGATAAACTTGGTGATATTACAACCTGTGCATACAGTACGGGGCAGAATTAACCCTATGTCTCCAAAATGTTTCCGGGTTTTAGTATCTCCAGTCATCCTGAGTGTGGACTGGAAACATTGGCTGCGTCCGAATCGTCCCTCCTATCTCCTTTCCTATCCACTTTTCCTTAACCCCGTGGAAAACGTCACGGAGTTAAGGAAAGGTGTTAGGAGAGGAGTTAGGAAAAGGTGATCACGTTTGTTTGGACGATCGACGCACTTCCACTAGGTGACGTAATAATCCTACGGCCGCGCCTCCTTTCCTCAGACAATATGAACGCTCTTTTATCATGGCCACCACTTAAACACTTCTGGGGGTTAAAGAACAGTGGATAGGAAAGGAGATAGGAGGGAATATTTGAACGCATGTTATACACACCGGTGTCAATGTTTGTCTCGTTTCATAAGTAAATAGTGCAGCTGTTCAGATGCTAAACAAGAGTCCACTATTAGAGGTCAGAAGTAGCGCAAACACACCTTGTGTTGTTCATTTTAATAAACAAAATAATAAAAAAAAAAAAAATGTGGAGAAAAGCATGACAAAACATATAGGAGAATTAAAGAAATGAGGTAGGAGCCAATGTAAACACTGCACCGAACACTAAATCATGGTACAGTTCTACACATATGTAGTTAACAATTATTAAAATATTTCTATGTCAAGTTTTCCCACAATATACCATTAAACACACAAAAAGGGAACCCCTGCCTCCCCTCTGGTCACACCATGAATTAACAGTAAACAAATCCAATTTGAGGGCTGATATTATTTATGTTTGTTAAAACACAAAATTTTAATAAACTGTATTTTTCAGGCCCTTGGGACAGCAGTTATATCACCAAAAAATAACATTTCCCCAATTTGAGGGTTAATAATGACTTTGTATTTTCAATGGTATATTTATTAAGTTTCTGGTTTATTACAATTTAATACAATGTGTATTTCTCTGCATAAAAACACATCATAAAGACTGTGATGCACAAGCAGAGCATAGAACATGAGTTCCGTTCACATAGCAACGCTGCAGCAAACCCACAACATTCTATTTCACCTCATGTTCCTCCTTTGATCTCATACATTCACCTTTCATCTCACCAAACGTTTACACATTGGCTTCTTTTGACACTAATTTAATAATCGTTGCAGAGGACGACACACAAATCGGAAGTTTTACGACAACTGAATGCTATGAAGCACAAAACTAAGAACAAAAAAAAATCAATGGCACCGACCATCAGGAAGCACATTTCTGTGGTCGGCATGGAGAAAGGCAGTGGAGAAGTTCCAACCCCCAGCAGAAAAAAACGGAAGAATGAAGAAGATCTGGTTAAAATGTCGTGCAGCAAAAAAACAAAAGTTCAAGATGAAGTTCCAACGCTGAACAGCAAAAAACGGAAGGCTGAGGAAGAAGTGGTGGAAAGTCCTGAGAAGAGATGCTGCAAGGACAGTGGTGACCATAAGAAGAGGAAACATCGACCAAACGTCAAAGCTAAAAGATCCTCACCTAAAGTCAGAGCAGTGGAGTCCCAAAGCTTTGGGTCCAAGGAGAGATCCAGCAACCCTCCAATCCCCGTACATGACGAGGACAGGCTCCTTTCCACATCTTCTAACCAATCCAAGGCTTTACCTGAACCAGTCCCACCAGCAGCACCCGACTTCAGTGAATGTTTCTCCAATCATACTTCAATGATTCCATTGTTAGACAATTTCATCAACTTTCAATTTTCAAAGAATGAGTTCAAAGCCAAATATGAGGAATGCCAGGTGCTCGGAGAAGGAAGTTTTGGAACCGTCTATGCAGGAATACGACGTTCAGACTTAACACAGGTGGCAGTAAAGCACATCCCTAAAGAAAAAGTGACCTACATGTGGGTGCGTTACCAGAACTCTTTCTACCTGTGCGTGTCCGAAGTGATCCTCATGGCCCAAGCGGCCGGCCTACTCTACAACAGCAGTGATGAAAACCGTGGCATCATCGGCCTGATCGATGTGTACGATCTAGAAGAGGAAGTCCTGATCGTGATGGAGCGGCCTCAGAAATCAATGGACATCTCTAAGTACATTGAGCAGCAGGAGGGACAGGTCACGGAGCACAAGGCAAAGAGCATTTTGAAACAACTCGTGGATGCAGCCCTGCTGATGCACAACAATGGGATCTTCCATCAGGACATCAAGGACCTGAACGTCTTGGTTTCCCCGGAAGAAGATTCTCTCCCAATCCGGATCATTGACTTTGGCTGTAGTGACTTTGTCAAGTTTCAGCCCTATAGTGAATATAATGGTACATTAAGCAGCGCTCCGCCTGAAGTGTTATACGGGATACAGAATGACGCAGAGCTTACCACAGTGTGGCAGATAGGGTCCCTGCTGAAGGAACTCTTTGAACATCAACGTCACATCCTCAAAGGCTACAGTTTTCTGTCTCAAGAATGTATCCATTTCATGAATCAGTGTCTGACCTTCGACCCAGAGCAGCGACCGGGATTGGAAAAACTACAGTGCCATTCCTGGCTGCAGTAAGAACTAGGGATGCAACGTCAGGATGTCTTCCACAGCACAGGGACCCTCTTCAGACTCAGGCTCATGGTGAAGATGTGCTGGAATATTCCACAGAGCTGTGAAGCACAAGCCTTCAGAGCAACAGAGAAATTCAGTTTCTTTAGGTTCTCTTAGATGGGGATTACTCCTCAACAAATAAGCAACCAGAACCAAAGCTTTTTTCCCCAAAAAAATATATAAAATAAAAAAGTGGTTGCATGCTTATCTGAATGGATAAACTAAAGAGTTCCTATTTCTTTTAACTTTCAGAGAAGCTGTAAACACGACAAAATCCTGATACTCATCAATGTCACAGTATGTTGTCTTTAAAACCCATTCAGATTTAAAAAAAACAAAAGAGAAAAAGAATTTAAATCTTTTTTTAAATGTTTCGTCTTTCACTCAGTTTTTCATTTTATTGGTCATCATTATACTGCACTGGTGTCAGTTGACTGTTTTGAACTCTCCTTATTTTAAACATGTCCATTACCCACACATTGCTCTCTAAGACTTTGTTCATTTTGTGTCAAAAATCTGGGTAGCTGTCATAGTTTACAGGCAACTCCAAGAAACAGCCACACGTATGAGCAACAGACGTCTAGTTGCGTGAAAGTGCCACTGATGGTCTTTTCAGTCAACAAATTTGACCCTGTGCAAAATCGCAGGAAATAAGAGAGATGTTGGGTGTTGGGCTCTCGAAGATACGCATTCACATACTTGATAATTTGTTTCTCCTGTGCATTCTGGGCACTTGGGTAAGTAAGGGATTTTATGATCTTGCGTGATGTTGGCTGTAGTGCATCATAGGCAGCTCTAATCCCTTTCAACTCTGATCATACTGGTGCAAGCATATTACTCCACCGTTAAATTACAAAAGATGGCTCCTGAATAAGTTTTTGATGAGCCAATTCCCTTAAAATTTGCTCAAAGTCCACAGCCGTTGGAAGCCTGCGGCAGCTGTGACTATCCAATATTTCCAACAATTCTTCTTGGTCAACACCATCAAAATTTGTACGGCAAGATTAAAAAATGATTAGTTCAGACTCAGACACATGCTTGAGAAAGCTATCCACAACATCACTCTCCACAACCCCAAGAACAGCTTGCTCAAGTAGTACTGGTGCAAGCTTTATTGGTAGATGCTTCTCTTTTTGCCAGCCGAATGAAATTATCCAGCCAATGCTTTCCCATTCAGCTTTACCAAAGTCGTGACGTAGGTAGGGGATCTTGAACTCGTTTCCCATCGTACACTGCTCATAGAAATCAATCCATAACTCTGATAACACATCCCTCAAAACACCTCCATCATCTACAACCTTTTCAAGCTTTCCGTCAGGAAGAACAACTTTGAAGCAGATGTCACTTTCAATAATGTTTTCCTCAGTAAAGACTTGAATAAGTTCCTCAAGTATCTGCCCACGATGAAGCACAACAAATTTCTTCACTTCTTCTTTTTGACTGAATGGTTCATGTAGCAGTTCTTCAGTGAGTGGAAGAGTATCATCAAGAATACCTGCATAATCCATTCCAGAGAGATTTTCTGACCGAATTGTTACAATACCACTATCATCTAAAACATCCACATGAATAAATGAACCAGTTAGGTTGACATTGGCATAAGCATGGGAATAACTCTCATATGTATCTCCTAAAAATGTGCTGCTTTCAACAAACACAACGTCCAATGCGTCTGGAGAATGGTGATGGACATCAGGTTCATTGTGTGACTTTTCTTGCTCTTCCACAGTTGCCTCACTTGTCTCAATTATAATTATGTTTACAACTGCCTCTCTCTTCTTGGTGGTTATGTAGAAACGTAACAAAGGTAACTTAACCTTTTCGTATAATTCCCAAACTGAGATATTGTCATCGAGAGGATTCTGCTGAAAGTCAGTTATATCAATGCCAAAATCAGAAAGGCTCCCCTCTTTCAAAAATCTTTGACCTGCGACTGCTTTGCTGTGGTTCCTTCCGTCGGCAGTATCCAAAAACTGCTACACAGTCACCATAGGCAGGTAAATATTCCTTCAGTTGTTCATCCGTTATGTATGGTATGAATTTGGCATTAATCTAAAACGACAAAATATTCCATCATTGTATAATCATCATTGGACGTGGTTTTAAGATCAAACAATGCACAAAAAAACATAATAATTATCAATAATTTATTCTAATTTACTCAAAGAAATGCATTAAAATTGTTCAACATTAACAACATGTTAAACAACAGCTTATTACATCATTATTAGTATTACCTCTGATTAGACCTTAGATAGTCACTTAGCTCATCCATCCTGTCTGATTGTGAGAAAGCATAAAAGTGTAAGGGAAAAAACATTTTATTTTTCTTCTTTTCAAGTTTTGTTTCTGTCTTTTTTGTAAATATAAATATCAGCTTCAGAAGCAAGAACAGAATGAAAAAAAAAAATTCAAGCAAAAGGGGGTACATATATGGAGCCTAGTGTACAAGGCAAAAAGCATAATAAATATATATATATATATATATATATATTAGTAATCGAAGCATAGGGACAGAGGAGATTAGAGGCATATGGGCAGTCTGTAAACAAATTTACATAAACACATCCACATACAAACATATACACACATACATGTAGTTTTGTGCAATTCTGTTGTCGTTTTGTGTATAAATATTCAGTTTTGTGTATTTTGAGTAAATTTCATATTTGTGTTGTTGTTTGGTGTATTTTTCTGTAATGTATATTTTTTGGAGTCATTTTGTATATTTTTGTGCATTTCTAATGTCGTTTTCTGTACTTTTTGTATAAATATTGTTTCGGTTTTTTTTAATTTACTCATTTAGTATATTTTTATTTTTATTATAAATACTGTGTGTGTGTGTGTGTGTGTGTGTGTGTGTGTGTGTGTGTGTGTGTGTGTGTGTGTGTGTGTGTGTGTGTGTGTGTGTGTGGAAACCGGTTATTTATTTATTTATTTATTTTATTATTATTATTATTATTAGGATTTAAAAGGTAACCTTATTCAGATGTAGCCTACGTATATGTTCATCACAGAAGTTATGCACAAAAATAAAACAATATTTAGAAACGTAAATATGCAGTGAACTAATCACCGGTAAATAAAGCCCTATTAAACTCCAGAAAACAATAACCAGGAATAAATACTTACTCACTGGTAAAAAAAAAAAAAAATGATAAACTTGGTGATATTACAACCTGTGCATACAGTACGGGGCAGAATTAACCCTATGTCTCCAAAATGTTTCCGGGTTTTAGTATCTCCAGTCATCCTGAGTGTGGACTGGAAACATTGGCTGCGTCCGAATCGTCCCTCCTATCTCCTTTCCTATCCACTTTTCCTTAACCCCGTGGAAAACGTCACGGAGTTAAGGAAAGGTGTTAGGAGAGGAGTTAGGAAAAGGTGATCACGTTTGTTTTGACGATCGACGCACTTCCACTAGGTGACGTAATAATCCTACGGCCGCGCCTCCTTTCCTCAGACAATATGAACGCTCTTTTATCATGGCCACCACTTAAACACTTCTAGGGGTTAAAGAACAGTGGATAGGAAAGGAGATAGGAGGGAATATTCGAACGCATGTTATACACACCGGTGTCAATGTTTGTCTCGTTTCATAAGTAAATAGTGCAGCTGTTCAGATGCTAAACAAGAGTCCACTATTAGAGGTCAGAAGTAGCACAAACACACCTTGTGTTGTTCATTTTAATAAACAAAATAATTTTTAAAAAAAAATGTGGAGAAAAGCATGACAAAACATATAGGAGAATTAAAGAAATGAGGTAGGAGCCAATGTAAACACTGCACCGAACACTAAATCATGGTACAGTTCTACACATATGTAGTTAAGAATTATTAAAATATTTCTGTCAAGTTTTCCCACAATATACCATTAAACACACAGAAAGGGAACCCCTGCCTCCCCTCTGGTCACACCATGAATTAACAGTAAACAAATCCAATTTGAGGGCTGATATTATTTATGTTTGTTAAAACACAAAATTTTAATAAACTGTATTTTTCAGGCCCTTGGGACAGCAGTTATATCACCAAAAAATAACATTTCCCCAATTTGAGGGTTAATAATGACTTTGTATTTTCAATGGTATATTTATTAAGTTTCTGGTTTATTACAATTTAATACAATGTGTATTTTTCTGCATAAAAACACATCATAAAGACTGTGATGCACAAGCAGAGCATAGAACATGAGTTCCGTTCACATAGCAACGCTGCAGCAAACCCACAACATTCTATTTCACCTCATGTTCCTCCTTTGATCTCATACATTCACCTTTCATCTCACCAAACGTTTACACATTGGCTTCTTTTGACACTAATTTAATAATCGTTGCAGAGGACGACACACAAATCGGAAGTTTTACAACAACTGAATGTTATGAAGCACAAAACTAAGAACAAAAAAAAATCAATGGCACCGACCATCAGGAAGCACATTTCTGTGGTCGGCATGGAGAAAGGCAGTGGAGAAGTTCCAACCCCCAGCAGAAAAAAACGAAAGAATGAAGAAGATCTGGTTAAAATGTCGTGCAGCAAAAAAACAAAGGTTCAAGATGAAGTTCCAACGCTGAGCAGCAAAAAACGGAAGGCTGAGGAAGAAGTGGTGGAAAGTCCTGAGAAGAGATGCTGCATGGACAGTGGTGACCATAAGAAGAGGAAACATCGACCAAACGTCAAAGCTAAAAGATCCTCACCTAAAGTCAGAGCAGTGGAGTCCCAAAGCTTTGGGTCCAAGGAGAGCTCCAGCAACCCTCCAATCCCCGTACATGACGAGGACAGGCTCCTTTCCACATCTTCCAACCAATCCAAGGCTTTACCTGAACAAGTCCCACCAGCAGCACCCGACTTCGGTGAATGTTTCTCCAATCATACTTCAATGATTCCATTGTTAGACAATTTCATCAACTTTCAATTTTCAAAGAATGAGTTCAAAGCCAAATATGAGGAATGCCAGGTGCTCGGAGAAGGAAGTTTTGGAACCGTCTATGCAGGAATACGACGTTCAGACTTAACACAGGTGGCAGTAAAGCACATCCCTAAAGAAAAAGTGACCTACATGTGGGTGCGTTACCAGAACTCTTTCTACCTGTGCGTGTCCGAAGTGATCCTCATGGCCCAGGCGGCCGGCCTACTCTACAACAGCAGTGATGAAAACCGTGGCATCATCGGCCTGATCGATGTGTACGATCTAGAAGAGGAAGTCCTGATCGTGATGGAGCGGCCTCAGAAATCAATGGACATCTCTAAGTACATTGAGCAGCAGGAGGGACAGGTCACGGAGCACAAGGCAAAGAGCATTTTGAAACAACTCGTGGATGCAGCCCTGCTGATGCACAACAATGGGATCTTCCATCAGGACATCAAGGACCTGAACGTCTTGGTTTCCCCGGAAGAAGATTCTCTCCCAATTCGGATCATTGACTTTGGCTGTAGTGACTTTGTCAAGTTTCAGCCCTATAGTGAATATAATGGTACATTAAGCAGCGCTCCGCCTGAAGTGTTATACGGGATACAGAATGACGCAGAGCTTACCACAGTGTGGCAGATAGGGACCCTGCTGAAGGAACTCTTTGAACATCAACGTCACATCCTCAAAGGCTACAGTTTTCTGTCTCAAGAATGTATCCATTTCATGAATCAGTGTCTGACCTTCGACCCAGAGCAGCGACCGGGATTGGAAAAACTACAGTGCCATTCCTGGCTGCAGTAAGAACTAGGGATGCAACGTCAGGATGTCTTCCACAGCACAGGGACCCTCTGCAGACTCAGGCTCATGGTGAAGATGTGCTGAAATATTCCACAGAGCTGTGAAGCACAAGCCTTCAGAGCAACAGAGAAATGCAGTTTCTTTAGGTTCTCTTAGATGGGGATTACTCCTCAACAACTAAGCAACCAGAACCAAAGCTTTTTTCCCAAAAAAAATATATAAAATAAAAAAGTGGTTGAATGCTTATCTGAATGGATAAACTAAAGAGTTCCTATTTCTTTCAACTTTCAGAGAAGCTGTAAACACGACAAAATCCTGATACTAATCAATGTCACAGTATGTTGTTTTTAAAACCCATTCAGATTTTAAAAAAAAACAAAAGAGAAAAAGAATTTAAATCTTTTTTAAAATGTTTCGTCTTTCACACAGTTTATAATTTTATTGGTCATCATTATACTGCACTGGTGTCAGTTGACTGTTTTGAACTCTCCTTATTTTAAACAATGTCCATTACCCACACATTGCTCTCTAAGACTTTGTTCATTTTGTGTCAAAAATCTGGGTAGCTGTCATAGTTTACAGGCAACTCCAAGAAACAGCCACACGTATGAGCAACAGACGTCTAGTTGCGTGAAAGTGCCACTGATGGTCTTTTCAGTCAACAAATTTGACCCTGTGCAAAATCGCAGGAAATAAGAGAGATGTTGGGTGTAGGGAACCAAACCACATCAAGCGTGAAGACCCCCTTCCAAGCAGGAATTAAACTAGGGGCCTGTTTTTTTATCACGAACTGTTTACACGATAACTGCCCCCGCAACTTTGAGATGCATAGCTAACCCCACTATGTGGCCTTTGAACTCAATACCGTAGCCGAAAAGACTGGCCCAACTCTTTGAAATATTCAGTACGAACTCTTTTTACGACTCCCCACGGGGGAAGAACATCCCTCTTCTCCCCCCTTTACAAACAGATACTTTTGGGATGCTGTAAGATCAAAGAACTGTCCCAATGACCCTTTGACCCCCTGCAGATGTTGCCACCACCCGAACCCACACCACTGGTCACACCGGACGTTGGAATAACCCTAGCTCTCCTGCTCAAATGAGAACAAAGAAGATGTGCTTGACTGGAAAGTCACAAAAGAAAGGATTATTGTTACGGGTTCCTGCAGAAATTGAAATTGCCAATATTGTCTGTTCGATCCCACTCATTTCATGTAATTCAATAACCAACAGAATGCTATTTTAAAGTGTTTATCATTTAAAAGTGCTTAAAAATACCAGAAAACATCACAAAAGTTAGTTTGAGGTATTTAATGCAACCATATAGTTAAGAAGAGGCATAACATGATTTTTGACATTTATGTTTATGAGTAATTACAAGTAAAATTCATTAACCGGTTCCTAAAGTGATCCTAGGCTATTTTCCAGTCGTGTTTGGTATCAAACTCTTTCGTAATACATGATATTTCAAGATATGATGTTGAAAAGATTATTTGAATATGCTGAACTAATTATTATGGTTTATGTGTAAATCTAGGAATCATCCCTCCTGTTGTCTTTGTCTCACATACACACACACCCAAGACACACCCAAAGGCAGCCAGCTGAGATGCTGGCAACTTTAAACCAATCAACGAAGTTCCCTCCTTAGGAGGCAAGTCCCAAAGATAAGCTTTTAAAAGGAAGAAAGCCGCTTCTAACTTCAGTTTTGGGACGCTGGCGTTTCATACTCAATGCGTTTCCCTTCCCCACCTTTTCACTTATTTCATTTTATTTTTAAAACTTAGACGTATTTCTCCTGTTAAAAGGAGTGGCACCCCGCAAAATTTGAAGTAATATTAATAATCATAATTAATATTCTTAGTTATATAACCCATTAATAATAACTCATCCTCCTACATATTAATTTTGGCACCCCAGATGGGACAGCTGAAGCCATGAACACAGCTTTAATGAATAATCATTGAAATCAAAAGCCGGTCTAAAAAACTGAACACTCCGTGTTGCCAGATTGGGTCGGAAGCCGCCGCGCCCCGACCAATGTTGTATTTTAAGCAAAGCCGCCGCGCTAATGCTTAGAAACTGAATAAATAAGGCCGCAGTGTCTTTGTGTTTAAAGCGCTAATGTTATGAAAGGCCGCCGTGCCGAAAAAGTTGAAATTTTATCACTGCGCCGTCAGTGACTGTGACGTCCGAAAGGTAAACAGTAAGTTGCCAGAATTGTGAAAACCCGTAAAGATACGCAGAGACACTGCAAACTTGGAATTTGCTACCCCGAAGAGCTCTGAAACTCTAGTATCTGCCGACGCAAACAAAGTGTAAGTCATCTGAATTTTCCGTTTCCTGAAAACGGACAAGCTATCGTTGTATTTGCTCATGTTAGCTCATTTTGGTTGGAACACATGTGTGGAACGCTCCGGAAACCGGAAGCAAGTGCGTCAAGCCGCCGTGCTTAGACGAAGACAGGCCTTCCTGTCCCTCTTTGAGACGCGACTGCCCCTCGTGGCGAGCTCGCTAATAACAGGCTAACGAGAGCCTCAGCATAGCAGCAGCAGCCTGCTACTAAACGGCTAGCATCCAGCTAACCTCACTTGCCCAGTGTGGCCTTTTTAACATATTTAAGTTACAGCGTGTCTTCTAGACACGTTTGGCTTGACAACTGTGCTCCGACACAGCTGTCTTTACCGTCATTTTGCTGAAATCGTGTGGTTTTAAATGTGCTCGATCTGATTTTGTCATCTCTCAGAAACACACACACACACACATACACACAACGCTCATAAACTAAACAGAAGTTAAGCCATTAAAAAGTAATCTTATTAAAACTAAGGTAACTCATTTAAATACAATTGACGCACTAAAATCAAAGTTTAACAAGATTTAAACCAATTTGACAAAAAAAATTAAACTAAAACAGAGTTTAAATAAATAAAATAAATGATTAAAGTAAAATACACATTTTACTAAATGATTAATCCAGTGTGATTAAAATTAAATCAATTTGATTAAAAACAATTAAATTGAATAGGAAGTTAATTAAATGAAAGCAACTCATTTAAGAAGGATTTATTAATTAAAATAAGTATAATAAAAGTTAAACCAGTTTTAATTAAGGTAATTAAATTAATTTAAACACAAACCATTCTTAAAAATCAACCTAAAGAAAATTACAACTGAAATAAAAGCTGATAAATTAAAACAGAATTTAATTAATTAAAAATAACATTTATTGATTAAAATAAATTCAAAAGGATTTGAATTTAATTTCAAGGCAAGGCAAATTTATTTGTATAGCGCATTTCATACTCAAGGCAACTCAATGTGCTTTACATGATAAAACATTCAATTGTTTAAAATCAATAAGAACATTTAAAATCATCAGTAAAATCAATTAAAATCATCAGTAAAATCAATTAAAATCATCAGTAAAATCAATTAAAATCATCAGTAAAATCAATTAAAATCATCAGTAAAATCATCATGACATCAACAACATGACAAAAAATCTCTCTCTCAATCATATGCAGTAGAGAAAAAAAGTGCCTTTAACTTTGATTTAAAAATGTTCACATGTGATGCTGACTTCAGCTCTGCTGCAGTTTGTTCCACTTCTTTGCAGCATAACAACTAAAAGCAGCATCACCATGTTTACTGTGAGCTCTGGGCTCCACTATCTGACCTGTGTCCATAGATCTGAGAGACATGCTGGGTTCATACCTGACTAACATGTCACTGATGTATTCTGGACCAAACCCATTCACAGATTTATACACCAGCAGCAGAACTTTAAAGTCTATTCTGAGGCTGACTGGGAGCCAGTGTAAAGACTTTAAAACTGGAGTAATGTGCTCTGACCTCTTTGTTCTGGTTAAGACCCGAGCTGCAGCGTTCTGAACCAGCTGTAGCTGTTTGATGCTCTTTTGGGGGATTCCTGTCAGAAGACCATTACAATAGTCCAGTCTGCTGGATATAAAAGCATGGACCAGTTTCTCCTGATCTTTCTGAGCCATTAAACCTTTCACTCTGGAGATGTTCTTTAGGTGGTAGAAGATGTTTTTGTGATAGATTTGATCTGACTGCTGAATGTCAGATCTGAGTCAATCAGAACACCAAGGTTTTTGACTTGGTCTTTAGCTTTTAAAGATCGAGACTCAAGGTAATTGCTGACAGCAGTCCTCTTTTCCTTGTTACCAAAGACAATCACCTCCATCTTGTCATGGTTTAGTTGAAGGAAGTTTTCACTCATCCAGCAGTTTATTTTTTCTAAACAGTCACACAACACCTCAATGGGACCATAGTCATCTGGGTTCAGTGATAGATATAGTTGTGTGTCATCTGCGTAGCTCTGATAATCAACCTTACAGTTGTGTAAAATTTGTCCTAAAGGAAGCATATAAAGGCTAAACAGAAGAGGTCCAAGAACAGATCCCTGAGGAACCCCACAGGACATTGGTAATCTGTCAGATTCAAAGTTTCCAATGCTTACAAAATAGCTTCGCTCCTTCAAGTATGATTTAAACCATTGAATTACTTTTCCATTTAGTCCAACCCATGTTTGCAATCTGTGTAACAAAATTGTATGATCTACAGTGTCAAATGCAGCACTTAGATCCAACAGAATGAGAACAGATACTTTTCCTGAATCAGTGTTCAACCTTATGTCATTGATCACTTTGATAAGAGCAGTTTCAGTGCTGTGATGAGAACGAAAACCTGACTGAAATTTATCAAATATTTTGTTGAATGTTAAGAATTGACTCAGTTGGTTGAAGACCACCTTCTCAATGATCTTGGCCATGAATGGAAGGTTGCTGATTGGTCTATAGTTAGCCAGTATAGAGGCATCCAGTGTTCTCTTTTTTAACAGAGGTTTCACAGCAGCTACTTTCAGGGATTTTGGTACGGTGCCTGATTGGAATGAGCAGTTAATTATCTGACACTAATCAGTGACAATTGACTTTACAACAGTTTTAAAGAAGTTTGAGGGTATTGTGTCAAGGCAACACGTTGATGGATTCAGCTGCTGAACAGTCTCCTCTATTGTTTTTGGGTTCACTGTAATAAACTCTAACATTGTAATTGACTCATCCCTCAGTGGTTGAAGCTGTTCAAGCTTTTTGTGATTTTGCTGGTTTGTTCTGATGTTTGACCTTATTGATTGTATTTTTTCATTGAAATATACAGCAAATTCATTGCATTTTCCAGCTGACAGTAATTCAGGGGCTATCTGATCTGGGGGGGTTGTGAGCTTTTCAATTACAGAAAACAACGTGCGAGAGTTGTTGACATTTTTGGCAATAATTTCAGAAAAGTATTGCTGCCTTGCTTTGAACAAGCCATCATTGAATTTTCGCAGACTTATTTTGTACAGTTCTAGATGAATTTGGAGTTTTGTTGATCTCCATTTACGCTCAGCTCTTCTACAGTCAGATTTCAAATTCTGCATTATCTCAGTCCTCCTCCAAGGTGTTTTCTGTGTGTTTGGTTTTCTCTTAGTTTTGATTGGAGCCACCACATCTATGACATTACAGACTTTTCTATTATACTCATCCAGAAGATCATCAACTGTCTCAGCACTCAATGTTGGTGTCATTGCTATGGCTTCCATAAACTGTGCACTTGTGTTCTCATTTATGTAGCTTTTCTTTAAACACACATAACTAGGGGAAACAGATGTTACAGTCTCTAGGTCAAAAAAGACAGAAATGATCAGATAGAGCTAAGTCTCTTACATCAACAGCAGAGATGTCAACACCTTTAGAGATAACCAGATCCAAAGTGTGACCTTGAGTGTGTGTCGGACCAGTCACATGTTGTGTAAGACCAAAAGTATCAATTAAAGCATACAGTTCTTTGGCAGTATTGTCCATGTTATTGTCTACATGAATATTTAAGTCACCTGTTATTATTAAAAAGTTGTATTCAGTGCATACAACTGACAGCAGTTCAGCAAACTCATCCATGAATTCTCCAGAATATTTTGGGGGTCTATAAATGACTAAAAACAGAACTCTTGAATCACCCTTCAGTAAGAATGACATATATTCAAAGGCGATAAAATCACCAAATATTATTTCTTTGCACTGAAATATTGATTTAAAAATGGCAGCAACTCCACCACCTTTCCTGCAAGTACGACACTTATTTAAATAAATAAAGTCTTGTGGTGCACATTCATTGAGAATAGTATTACTGATACCATCATTCAACCACGTTTCATTAAGAAATAAAAAGTCCAAGTGATGTGTCAAAATAATATCATTAATTATTAGTGACTTGTTAACAAGAGATCTAACATTAAGAAGAGCTAATTTTAAAGACTTTACTGGAGACACTGGTGGACTTTTTGGATGACATGTTATAGGAGTCAAATTTTTATCTCTATAAAGCTTTTTGCTTTTCTTTAATTTCACAATTTTACCTGTGTTACCTGTCACCACGGGAATTAAAGAAGCTGCATTAACTCCATAGGGCCCTGACTTTTTCTAGTTGTTCCTAAAAATAGAGCTATTGCAGTCTGGACCCAGCACACATCAGACCTGTGTCGCTCTAAGATGAACACAGCTGGCCTGAGGAGAAGAGTGATCCTGGGCCTGGTATCACAGAGCAGGGATGGGTGGTGCAGATTGGTTCTTTAGAGGAGATAAGATGGGACCATGGTGGGGTAAAGGGTGGAGTGTCAGTCTTGTGCCAGCCAGAACCAGCTCGTTCATCTGGGCAGTTAAATCCAAGAAGGCAGGGGTAGGAGAGAAGCTGGATGAGGTGGAAGTAGGTGAATTTTGGGGTGAAGCAGGTGGGTCCTGAGATGTGGGGATTGGGTTGACCTCTTCATTTTGGCGATTTTTATTTCTTGCTGGAAGCTCATCGACTCCATGTTCTTTCCTTGTTGTTTTGTTCTCCGATGGTACATGTTGTCCTCTGTCTTTATCAGAACTGATAGCAGTGTGACTGGTGAAGTAAAACAAGTTGGATGTGAAGAGTTTTACTCCATCCTTGTTTAGACACAGTCCATCTGCTCTAAAAAGATGACGACGTTCCCAAAAAATAGGAAAATTTTCTATAAAATTTAGTGAAAGGGCAGCACAAGCCGAAGACAGAAATGTATTCAAAGAGTAAATCCTTGAGAATTTCAGATCTCCTTTGTGGACTGGAGGTATCTGGCCACTGATGAATACTTTAGGCTGTAAACAGCTCACAGTTTTTAGCAGATGGGTGAAATCCTGCTTTAACACCTCAGACTCCTCCTTGGTTAAATCATTTAACCCAAAATGAATCACAACATTTTTCAAATGTGGGTAATCTGCAACGAAATGCAAGATTTTGTCAGCCAGGTCTGATACTGTGTCATTAGGTAAGCAGATCACTTTCACGTTGCTGCTAAACATCTTCTGAGCATCTTTAACAGAAACGTCTCCCACTATCAGTGTGTGAGGTTGTTGCTTTGGCCTACCATGTCGCTTTTGTTTTCCTGAAGCACTTTCAGTCTTTGCAGTTCCAGAAGGTTGTGTGTTGACCTCATTAGAGCCAGATCCTATGTCATTCAGCAGTGGGGCGAATCGATTACCCAGTTCTACATGAAACTGGGTTTGTGACTTGGTGATACTCCTGCCTTTAGCAGATGTCCACTTTTGTGCCTGGGCAGACAAGGGAGTTGATGTTGAGGCTGCAGTCTGCGAAGCCAGTGCAGGCCAGTCTGTCCAATTATTGATATCACCACTTCAAAGGCCCGTTAGCCTTTGAAGTGGATATGACTTTTTCTTAGGCTTAGCTCCCAGAGTATTCCAAGGAGGACTCGCACCTGTTGGCTTATCAACGGGAACAGGATCCTCCCTAGGCCTGATAGCTTTGTTAGCACGGGCTGGTAGCGAGTTAGCTTCATCCACTCTGCTGTTTTGAAACAGCGGCACAGTCGTATCATTATCATATCCACAGTGTCCATTAACCTCAATGTTTACTTGTATTCCTCGCACTGTGGTCTCCAGTTCAGTAATCTTTTGGAGAAGACTGCTGTATTCTGTTGTGGAAAGAGCCATTCTTCTGCTAGTTAGCTTGCTACTTGTAGCTAGCTAGCTTGCTACTTAGCTTTCCAGTTGAGCCAGCAAATAAAAAAGCAGTAGATGATTACCTCAGAGCCAGAGTCAGATGGTAAATGATAGAGTTTGATGTTGAGGTATCGTATCATTTCTCAGAAGAAAAAGTTCATGTTTAGTAAATAAATTCCTCTGTGAGCTCCGCTCTGCTCTTTTGCTGCTGTCAGCTCAGCTGCCGGAAGTCCATTCAATAAAAACATTTTTTTTTTTATTGATTAAAAATACCTGTTGATTAATTCAAAAAAAAAAATTGAATTAAGGTAAAGTCGATTTAAATAAAAGTCTTAGATCAGTTGAGAACAATTCTTGATTGAGTAAGAAAGATTATTTAAAGTGAATACACAAAAAAAAATTTTTTTCAAGTTTACCACTCAGTTTTATTTACCAAACAGTGAACTGCTAAGAACACACAAAATAAGATAAAACAATTTACTACCATTGTATTTTTTTTATTTGAAATTATTTGAAATTTTGAAATTCTTTAGAGTTCTTCGTACGATTTTGACCCACAACAAATCAACATGTCTGTCTCCTCAGAAGACCATCCAGCCGAGAACTTAGAATTCCTCCTCACAGAAATTTTAGGGGACGGCAAATCCACAATTGATGCCAAAATCCGAGAATCCCCTCCTCAAGAATTAAGAGACCTTTTGGCCGATTGCGTCACTGCAGCCGTTTCAAAAAAACTGAAGGATAAGGAGCTGGTTAAACAGCTTGGCTTTGTAATATCAGCATTCTCCGCCCAGTTAAAATACGAACAGAATCGGATTAAAATCCTCGAGAGCGAACGCGACGCTCAACTCGAAGCCATCGAGGAATGCGAAGCCCGCTGCGCGAACATCACGGTCCAGTATGAAGAAACACGTGAAGAAAATGGATTGCTCCAAATGCGTGTGAGTTACCTAGAAAAAGCGGAAGATCAATTAATCACTGAGAATGAGAAGATCAATTAATCACTGAGAATGAAGAATTAGAAAAATCAAAAGTGCTACTCGGAGATAAGATACGCGTTCTCGAACATGATTTCGACACCACAACCCGAGAATTAGACGCACAACTACAAGAGTCAAATGATGGGAAGAAACTCCTCCTTGAGGCAGAAGGGGCGATCAAAGCCTCAAAAGCCAAAACTAAACTGCTTTCTAAGGAATTAGACGCAGAACGAGAGAGGGTTAATGATGTATTACAACAAGTAGCTGACGGTAAAGTAGCTACTGCTAAGGTTCAACGACAATTGAACCTCACCAGGAGAGAGCTCCTAGACGCAAGACGTGAGCTCGGGCAGGCTCTCTCATCATTGTCAATGTCGGAAGCCGATGGCGATCTTGACTCCGATGGTGAAGACGCAACTCGACATGTCCTGCGCACCACCGACCCACCGGTACGTCCGCGTGGCCCAAGGAGACCCCGGGATGCCTCCGCTGACCCTCCTATTGACGGCGGACCGACGCCCGCCAAGCCCCCTAATAGCAATCGACCGTCCAACCGCGACCTGGATAAAATCGCCAGAAACATTCCGAGATTCGAACCAAAGTTCGACGAACCCCAAAATGCTAGAGCATTTTTGAGAGACATTGATTTTTATCTAAAAAGTTATCCAATGGCTAATGTTGAAGATAAAATCTACCTAATCAAAGCAACCTCGAGCAGGCTTGTTAATGATTTCATTGAACGTCAACTACCTCAGATCAGAAATGATTACACAACACTGTGTCACCTCCTGGTGGATGAATTTTCTGACGCACTTCATCAAACAGGTTTCGACTATGCCCACACCATTAAACAGGGAAAAACGAATCACCCTAACAATATTACCACACCTTGCTACAGGCATACTTTGGTAATCGCAATGACCCAGGTATGGAGGAAGAAGAGCAGTTCAAAAAACTGTTCCTCAGAAACCTTCACCACCACACGAGCACCCATCTCGGCGTCACGGCAGATCCATACACCATGTCCAGTAAGAAACTTTGCGATCTTGCAATCAGAGGCTTCCTCTTGTACAAACAAAATTCGGCAAAATCCACACCTCGCGAAATGTTCCCGGTAAAGAATAACTCTCACTCGCTGCAATTGGAAGGCACAAAAAAGACACCCGACATTCCTCAAATGCCTCCACCGCAAGCGCCACAACCTCCTCCACCACACACCCAGCAACCGTACCATGGTACGAGACCAAAACGTTACCAAAATAGAGCCAATAACCGCGATTACGCTCCAAGGCAAAACTTTCAACACCAAAATTTTCGCCCCGACCAACACTATCCGGATCGCCGATCGCGCCCACCGTGGTTTGATAATGACCGTTCTGACCAGTGGAAAAGACACGACAATGACCGCCGAACACCTCCGCCCAGAAACGAACACTCAAAACCTCGGTACCACATGAATCAGAAACGGTCCTACAGCCAGTCGCCGAACAGGTCAAAATCAGACGATGAATCTAATGAAACAGAAAATTTAAAAACAAAGTTGTCTAACAAAATGGCTAAAGATATGGTATCTATTATGAAACAAATGTTTGAACAAATGAGAGATGACAAAACCAATGAAAAACCAAAACAATCAAAACGAAAAGATGACGATGATCCACCTAGTGCTGTCTTGCTGGTGCAAACACATTCGCCAGACCGCCTCCTTTCCGGAGGACATCAGTCCATTGAGGGTGAACCACCAATTCACCAATTCTTGTGCGACCTCTACGAAAGAGGAATCGCCCGAAAGTTTTATATATCGGCCACTTTTGAAGGTGTGCTTACCAATGAAGCCTTACTTGACACTGGAGCAGACATATCCCTCATGTCAGCCCAACTATTCAACGAGCTGCGCAGCCTAGCCAAGGAGGCCAACCTAAGGTTGATACTCCAAGACTGCCACATTGACATTGAACCTTATGGCGACAATGCCACTACCATCACAAAAAGGGCTCTCGTTCAAATCACCATAGGTGAGCTATCTCTGGTACACCCGTTTTACATCTCAGACCACAACCAGATTCCTCTTCTCATAGGTATCGATCTGCTCAACCGATTTCAGCCCCTGATCGACTTTCAAAATCTGAAAATCTGGGCCCAAGTCAGGCAGCCACTGCCACTGCAGCATGACTCACTCGACGGAGTTCAGTGCTACCAACTGAACCACCGTCAGGCTCTAAAAGAGACCCCCAGCCGGTCTCCGGCCCAAATGCGTCCGGCTACTAAAACCGTAGACCGTACTCTAACGACCAGAAGTACCTCCCTGTGTGCGTTAACCAACAACCCCCTCGCTACCGATGGTCTTGCGCTTCAGAACCAACACATCAACGATGCTCTCGCCAAACAGGGGGCGCTATCAGGGACACCCTGGTCCTTTGACCCACCCAAGTTCCCTGAACCCCACCCAGTGTAAACGAATGCTAGCACATGCTCTCATGCTGCTCCTGAGATCAACGCCCCAACGTCCTCGCAGGTCATTGCACTGGTAAAACCCGCTTTCACCGACAATGACCCAATAACGTTAACAGTCTCCTCTGACTTTGCCTCCACACCCAGCCATCTATTCGCTGTCCGTCGCTCATTACAGATAGTCAAGGGCACCTTGGTCCATGTTTCTGCAGACTCCCAAACGCATGCGTTCGTTGTCCCACAGAACCAAAGGGGGGTGATATTGGCACATGCCCATGACATGCCCTGCGCCAGACACAGAGGAGTCAAAGACAAAAACCAAGCTAACACCGCTACCGCTTACACCACCCACCAATACATGACCGATCTTGAGAACCACCTTCAAGCTACGTTCGCGTTTGCTCAAAAACACCTCAAAGAGAGCGCGAAAGGCCGTAAAACCTACTACGACCAAAAAGCCTCACAAGAGGAACTACAGGTGGGAGACCGCGTCTGGTATTATAGCTTTGCTCTGCCCGCCGGCAAAAATGATCATCATGCAACCAAACTGGTGAAGAAATTTCTTCCCAAATGGACAGGACCCTACCTGGTCACCGATAAACTGTCTCCAGTGGTGTATCAAATAAAGATTCCGAGCACAAAAACCGAACCAAAGCTCAAATGGGTCCACCGAAACCAGATTAAGCTACACCAAAATCAACAAACAAGCCGTCAACCGCAAGCTGAATAAACCCTACAAGCCGAGAAATAGCATTCCTAATTAACCTCCCAGTCGTCACGTTCAATAACATCTACCACCTCAAGGACGACAAACTAAGAACTAGGAACTAGAATCCACTACGCTATCTGGTCCCACTGAGGACACACCTGAGGGTCAGGATTTAACCGTGCTGGTTGATCCGTAAACTTCCAATCAGCCATCCCATTGATCAGGCCCCAAACATTAGCATATCTAACACCCTGTAACTGAGACCACCAACTCGTCTCATTATATAGACACAGGCCAAATTTAGCTAGAGCAAAAGAAAGCTTTTCTTCCTTTTCTCTTATTTAGTTTAAGCTCCGTTAGGGATTTATTTCTGTGTTTAGATCTGATTCTTTTATATCCTGCATGCCTTGTCTTTGTCTTATTGACGTGCACCAGGATTAACTCCCTCTAGCTTTGTGTTTATGTGTACACTTTCACGTACCCCACTCCCCTGATCCCAAATTACATGTTCGCACCGAGCATGGTTGAGGGACACATAGTAACATATAGTACACACACCTAGTCTGCCTCCCTGGCCTACGGGCGCCCACTGCCAAGCGGCGACCCAAAATCGACTCCATGGTCGCCCAACTCCTACCTCCATGGTCCACGGGCATTAACACCAGGCAATGCTCCAACGCCAGCAAGGGCTCCAGTCTTCAACCTCCAGGGGCTCCAGTCTTCAACCTCCAGGGGCTCCAGTTGTCAGCCTCCGGAGCTCCAACCTCAACCACCAAGGGTTCCAGCTTCAACCTCCAGATGCCCGGACGGCAACCTCCAGACGATACCTCCCATCTCAACATCAAGGTGAGAGTGGTTCCCATAATTGACAGAGAAAGCACCTTTGCCATCCCTGAGGACATCAGACTTTTGTCACTCCTGAACTTTTGTCCGGAGGGTGAGGACCTCTACACACCTTGACCTGTTTCCAGTTTTCTTCAACTTGAAGGTTTGTTCCCTCTTTTGTTTCCTCAAAAGAACTATTTGATAAGAGCTTCAAAGCATTGAAACCTTATCAACAGGGGGATTATGTAGGGAACCAAACCACATCAAGCGTGAAGACCCCCTTCCTAGCAGGAATTAACCAAGGAGCCTGTTTCTTTATCACAAACTGTTTACACGATAACTGCCCCCGCAACTTTGAGATGCATAGCTAACCCCACTATGTGGCCTTTGAACTCAATACCGTAGCCGAAAAGACTGACCCAACTCTTTTAAGTATTCAGTATGAACTCTTTTTACGACTCCCCACGGGGGAAGAACATCCCTCTTCTCCCCCCTTTACAAACAGATACTTTTGGGATGCTGTAAGATCAAAGAACTGTCCCAATGACCCTTTGACCCCCTGCAGATGTTGTCACCTCCCGAACCCACACCACTGGTCACACAGGACGTTGGAATAACCCTAGCTCTCCTGCTCAAATGAGAACAAAGAAGATGTGCTTGACTGGAAAGTCACAAAAGAAAGGATTATTGTTACGGGTTCCTGCAGAAATTGAAATTGCAAATATTGTCTGTTCGATCCCACTCATTTCATGTAATTCAATAACCAACAGAATGCTATTTTAAAGTGTTTATCATTTAAAAGTGCTTAAAAATACCAGAAAACATCACAAAAGTTAGTTTGAGGTACTACTGCAACCATATAGTTAAGAAGAGGCATAACATGATTTTTGACATTTATGTTTATGAGTAATTACAAGTAAAATTCATTAACCGGTTCCTAAAGTGATCCTAGGATATTTTCCAGTCGTGTTTGGTATCAAACTCTTTCGTAATACATGATATTTCAAGATATGATGTTGAAAAGATTATTTGAATATGCTGAACTCATTATTATGGTTTATGTGTAAATCTAGGAATCATCCCTCCTGTTTGTCTTTGTCTCACATACACACACACCCCAGACACACCCAAAGGCAGCCAGCTGAGATGCTGGCAACTTTAAACCAATCAACGAAGTTTCCTCCTTAGGAGGCAAGTCCCAAAGATAAGCTTTTAAAAGGAAGAAAGCCGCTTCTAACTTTAGTTTTGGGACGCTGGTGTTTCATACTCAACGCGTTTCCCTTCCCACCTTTTCACTTATTTCATTTTATTTTTAGTTGAAACAGTTAGATTTTTGGAATGAACAGCTGCTTGGTTCGGACAAATCCTGCATCTAGTGACGTGCGTAACAGCCGAAAGAAGCCTGGCCTGCGACCCATTGGGGTAAGCCACGAGCCATTCTCTAACCCTGCTGTGAAGGCCAGAAAAGCCTGGATCGGCTGAAGGGGCTACACTCTGTTGAAACAACAGAACTCAACAGTGGCACGTCCTGCTGCATTGCTTCAAGCAGCACCTCCAGGTCCAACCCTGACATCATCTTCAAGGTACCTGAATGAACTTTCATCAGCAAACTTCATCCACAATAGATCACATCCATACTTCCATAACTACACCACTTACACACACTCACAACATGCTCCACACACAGTTCATCTCATTCATGTTTGTTCGTCTTCCCTGTCTGTCTTCCTCTCTTTGTTTTATGAGTTCTCTTTATGATTTTATTCTTTGATTTTATGATCTTATTATTCGAATATGTATCCTGCATTTTTATTCAATATTTAGTAGACTAGCATTCTCCTAGAATAGTGATTTCACTTTATTACATATAATCCTCACTTTTATTAGCCTAGAAATGCATTTTATCATGATTTAATTATCCCATTTCAATTGATATTTTGACTGTGTTAATTGTTGACTTTTGAATAAAAGGTTAAACATAATCTTTGATTCCTCTGATTCATTAAAGCTGTGATTATGGTGTAGATGTTGCTGTTAGAATTCACTTTTCCCTGGTTTCACATTGATGAGTTTAGTCTAAAAACTTAGACATATTTCTCCTGTTAAAGGGAGTGAAGTAATATTAATAATCATAATTAATATTCTTAGTTATATAACCCATTAATAATAACTCATCCTCCTACATGGGCTCTCGAAGATACGCATTCACATACTTGATAATCTGTTTCTCCTGTGCATTCTGGGCACTTGGGTAAGTAAGGGATTTCATGATCTTGCGTGATGTTGGCTGTAGTGCATCATAGGCAGCTCTAATCCCTTTCAACTCTGATCGTACTGGTGCAAGCATATTACTCCATCGTTCAATTACAAAAGATGGCTCCTGAATAAGTTTTTGATGAGCCAATTCCCTTAAAATTTGCTCAAAGTCCACAGCTGTTGGAAGCCTGCGGCAGCTGTGACTATCCAATATTTCCAACAATTCTTCTTGGTCAACACCATCAAAATTTGTACGGCAAGATTAAAAAATTATTAGTTCAGACTCAGACACATGCTTGAGAAAGCTATCCACAACATCACTCTCCACAACCCCAAGAACAGCTTGCTCAAGTAGTACTGGTGCAAGCTTTATTGGTAGATGCTTCTCTTTTTGCCAGCCGAATGAAATTATCCGGCCAATGCTTTCCCATTCAGCTTTACCAAAGTCGTGACGTAGGTAGGGGATCTTGAACTCGTTTCCCATCGTACACTGCTCATAGAAATCAATCCATAACTCTGATAACACATCCCTCAAAACACCTTCATCATCTACAACCTTTTCAAGCTTTCCGTCAGGAAGAACAACTTTGAAGCAGATGTCACTTTCAATAATGTTTTCCTCAGTAAAGACTTGAATAAGTTCTTCAAGTATCTGCCCACGGTGAAGCACAACAAATTTCTTCACTTCTTCTTTTTGACTGAATGGTTCATGTAGCAGTTCTTCAGTGAGTGGAAGAGTATCATCAAGAATACCTGCATAATCCATTCCAGAGAGATTTTCTGACCGAATAGTTACAATACCACTATCATCTAAAACATCCACATGAATAAATGAACCAGTTAGGTTGACATTGGCATAAGCATGGGAATAACTCTCATATGTATCTCCCAAAAATGTGCTGCTTTCAACAAACACAACGTCCAATGCGTCTGGAGAATGGTGATGGACATCAGGTTCATTGTGTGACTTTTCTTGCTCTTCCACAGTTGCCTCACTTGTCTCAATTATAATTATGTTTACAACTGCCTCTCTCTTCTTGGTGGTTAAGTAGAAACGTAACAAAGGTAACTTAACCTTTTCGTATAATTCCCAAACTGAGATATTGTCATCGAGAGGATTCTGCTGAAAGTCAGTTATATCAATGCCAAAATCAGAAAGGCTCCCCTCTTTCAAAAATCTTTGACCTGCGACTGCTTTGCTGTGGTTCCTTCCGTCGGCAGTATCCAAAAACTGCTACACAGTCACCATAGGCAGGTAAATATTCCTTCAGTTGTTCATCCGTTATGTATGGTATGAATTTGGCATTAATCTAAAATGACAAAATATTCCATCATTGTATAATCATCATTGGACGTGGTTTTAAGATCAAACAATGCACAAAAAAAACATAATAATTATCAATAATTTATTCTAATTTACTCAAAGAAATGCATTAAAATTGTTCAACATTAACAACATGTTAAACAACAGCTTATTACATCATTATTAGTATTACCTCTGATTAGACCTTAGATAGTCACTTAGCTCATCCATCCTGTCTGATTGTGAGAAAGCATAAAAGTGTAAGGAAAAACATTTTATTTTTCTTCTTTTCAAGTTTTGTTTCTGTCTTTTTTGTAAATATAAATATCAGCTTCAGAAGCAAGAACAGAATGAAAAAAAAAAATTCAAGCAAAAGGGGGTACATATATGGAGCCTAGTGTACAAGGCAAAAAGCATAATAAATATATATATATATATATATATATATATATATATATATATATATATATATATATATATATATATAATAGTAATCGAAGCATAGGGACAGAGGAGATTAGAGGCATATGGGCAGTCTGTAAACAAATTTACATAAACACATCCACATACAAACATATACACACACATGTTGAACACAAACACACTCTCCAAGTCAAAACAACATTTTTTTTTTTGCAAAGTCAGATTATAGCTTCAGCGCAAATTTACTATTCCAAAGTTTCCCCAGGGCTGAAAAAAACAGTTTGAACTCATTGTTAAATCCAGAATAGGAGGGTTTATTTTTCTCCACTTTGCACAATGAATATGGTATTTCCCCAGTAGTAAAATAATATAGACAATATCTGAAATGGAAGAATCTAAATTATCCATGTAGCAAACAATATGTTGTATTTCAAAGTTTGGAAAATACATATAATTATTTTTAGTGAAATCCAATTATTAATATTTGACCAAAATACAGGACACAGAAAAAATAAATGTTCTAAAGTTTAATCCACATTATGAGCGAAGGAGCATAACTCCACCTCAAAATTAAATCTCTTTTTAAGGAAATTTGACACAGGATATATATTATTTAAGATTTTGAAATGGGTTTCTTTAATATTAGGTAAAATAAGCCACTTAGTATATTTAGAATAGGCTTTTTTTAAAGTGGTGGGTTCCTCAGGTTCAGACTCTGTTGTAACCCCCTGCAATAACCATGGAAATTTAACATTTTAGAATGTTACATTTTTTTTCCCAACAAATTATATTCTCAAATAAAAGATTTGGTAACATAGGTAATTATTTGTTGTATATTAGATAGTTGCATATCTTTTGGATTAATGGTAAAGAAATTGATTTACACAACAATTTAAATCATGTGATGTTCAAACCAATTATTGATAAAAACTGATTTCCTGCCAATAGTAATTACTCTGTTGTTCCATATAGTCAAATTGTGAGGGGAAAAGTTGTGGGAAAATACCATTTTCGAAAAAAGAAGAGCCTGTTTATGGAAATCTGACAACTTTGTAGGAATTCTGTTCACGTCAAAATCACACTTCAAAACCTAAGCCTCCTATTTGCTTCATTAAAGATCTTGGAATGTGAAACCACATAGAGTTTGGTTGGGAAAGACAAGATGCAGCATCGACTACAACAGTGCATCAACAGGGCGGCCATCTTGGACTGGTGGCAATCGCTCCTACAATGCATTACATCTATAGAGGAATGATGTGCTACACTATTAAACTTTCACAAGGTTTGTTTGTAACAAACGTCAGACATGATGGATGGATTGATGGATAGATAGATAGATGGATGGATGGATGGATGGATGGATGGATGGATGGATGGATGGATGGATGGATGGATGGATGGTTATTATTATTGTATAATTGTACTACTAGTGTATTATTGTTATTGCTATTCTAATAATTACATTCTCATATTATTGTATTATTATTTTTATTATTAATATTTTATATTAAAGTTACTGGTATTCTCATTGTATTATTATTATTATTATTATTATTATTATTATTATTATTGCTATATTATTATATTATATTCTTATTCCTATTATTATTATTATTATTGCTAGTATTAATATTATTGTAATTATAACCATTACTATTATTACCATCACTATTAATATTATATCATCATCATTCATTATTGTGGATAAGAACTGAAATATTCAAGGATGTGAGTGTGGAGATTAAGTGTTGAGTGGGAAAACCAGCATTTTAATTATATTCAACCACCTTGTATCATCGCTACATGTGTGACATTTTAAAAAATTAAACAGTTTGGAAATCGGTTCGAAATTCAACGAATAATTCACTTAGAGATTGAGAAATACCTATTTCTGTCGTAATGGCCATGCAGATGGCGGTGCTGTTGACGTGTCCCTCCACGTCTACATATATTATGTCTATGGGAGGGAAGGTCCATGCTCAGTAACACCATAGACATTATATACATAGACGCCGCATCAACCGCTGCAGACCCACAACATCGGTGTGTCAACAGGGCGGCCATCTTGGAACGAAGGCAATCGCTCCAACAGTGCATTACATTAATAGAGGAATGATGTGCTGCTTACACAATTAAAGTGTCATAAATCTCTCAATTCTCAAGCAATTTTCATATTTTAGTTACTGGATTCTTATATTATTTTGTTACTGCTAATATTATAACCATTACTAGGGCTGGGTATGGCCAGGTACCTCACGATACGACACTGTTGCAATATTTTGCCCACAATAACGATGATATCACGATACAGCAATTCTGCGATTATCAATATATTGCAGGAAATTTCATCCACAATACATCATTATATCTGTGTCACTGAAGAAATTCAGAATTTATCCACTGCACTGAATCCATTTCACAGGAATTACAAAACATTGTCAATCAATTTCACATGAATGACAGCCAAGTAAAACAAAGTGTATACTGCACAGTGACCACAACTAGTCACATGTTCTTGTGTTATGTTTTTAAGGGAAGACTGATCGTAGGCCAATGAAGTAGCGGAGCGTCGTACCAGCGATGTCCGCCAGCGGAGGAGACGTAAGCGGTGTGACCAGACGCAGGAGCGGGAATGCTGAGCGGGGCTAGCAACCAAGCTAAAAGCTATTTCTCAGAGAACGCCGCTTCCTTCCATCCTGTGTTCTAATGTCTGCTCCCTGGAGAACAAACTGGACTACTTGAAGCTGGATTTAAATGCAAGAGATGAGGACGGTGGTGTTTGTACAGTATATACACCAATAACAACTAGTGCATCAATGGTGAGCTAGTCTCATGTCACTGTTCTCCTGATGTAGAACTACTGACTGTAAAATGCAGACACTGTTCTTCCGTGATCTCTTATAACTTTTGGCAATCTATAAAACTCTACGTTTTTCACGGTCTGACTGATTAGTAAAGCCAAAAATACGGCACTAATTCACCATTTCCTCTCAAAATTCTGGATTTGCTCGTTTGTGTGCTGCTTATCTCCAAAATGGCGACTTCCGGGTTGATGAGGCACCGTGAAAACCCTCTATTGAGGAAGCCTCCCACTGGAGCGTGTCACTGTAGTAGGATGGGTCTGCTGCTCTACAGACAGTGAAGAACGGGGAGGTGTTGCTTGAAAAGTTAAAAATTTTCAACTATGGGCGGAATCATGCAAGTCGGGTCGCTTGAACTCACGTCATTCAAAAAAGTTTCAGGTTGAACAGACACTGCGTCGGGGAGAAATTCGCTCCACACACACACACACAATTAACGGATGATGTTGGTTTTTGATAGTGATCTTTTTATTGAAATGCTGCTTTCAGGCAATACGTTTATTTTTGCAAGTCTATACAACTGGCCAGATATTTGTATTTATAGTTCACTGTTAAACGCGTGTACTTACATTTACACTTCAAGATAGTTAAGCTACACAAAATCTTTAAAATGTTAATATGGCAATCTGTACATATACTGTATTTACTGTTTGTTTCTTCAAAATCAGTATTGTTTGTGCAATGTTGAGCAATATGAATGTGAAGTGTATCAAAGTATTTAACATCTCGATATTATAAGGTTTATACTCTTTAGCTAAGGTTAACTGTTTTCAATACATTATAGCAAAGAGCTTAGAGGCCTTCATTTTTGAGTCAGTGTACTATTGAAATATATTTAAACTTGGGGGTCAAAAAACCAGCGCCCTGTGTCACTGATTTGTAAGTTGTTTATTTCTAGAACAAGGTAATTCCATATACGGTGATGAGCTAAGGTTAGAGATATGACCTTACCCTTGTCTATATAGGCACTGGCTTACTGGGGAATGTTTAGGGTTAGCAGAGTTTGTAATGATCTAGCCAGCAGCTCTCATCAGGTTTTGACACCCTGTTTTTGGACTGATTGTACAATAAATGTCATAGTATTTGCAATTCACTTGTCCCGAAGATTTATTCTGCACCACCTTTTTTGTCATCACCATCCACACCAACTGCACTGCCCCTTTAATCATTTAAACTATTTATAATTGAAAGAACTACTTTAAATAACTCTAAATAAATATTTTTAATATTTTGACTTGCAAAGTTCTAAATTGGTGATTCCTAAATTTTTAGTGCCAAAGTCAAACCTATTGTGCAAGTTAGTCTTTATAACACTCATTGTGTACAATATCTGTAAATGTGCATAATTATACACTAATGCTAAATAAATGTGAGCCATATTATTCAAAAAATAGATGTCAAGTTTGCCTCTGTATTATGAAGAGTGCATACAGAGGGAAAAAAAAAAAAAAAAAAAAAAAAAAAAAAAAGACTTGTCAAATCCTACAACTATTTAGGAACCACTGATTTAAATGATGGAGCGAGATGAATGGAGAAGAGCGTTCAGTCCACACTTAACATAAATGTGGTGACATTACTAAAGCCCATTTAAGGACTGATATTTGAATAGATATATATTTAAAGACATTACCCCAGCCATTCCTCATTAGCATTGTTTCAGTTTAAATATACATAAGACCACCAGGGAAACACCCCCCCCCCCAAAAAAAACAAAAGCTTTTAGATCTGTTATTTAAGCTTTTCAATTGTCTCAATTGACGCTTTATGGTTGAGAATCATTGACAAAACAAACCTTTGAGTGGAATAGAAACAAGACACATTAATATTAAGTGTTTCAACATTTATTCACTCTATTCAGCCTGAGCTAAAAGAGGGCAACTGAACTTTTGTTAACTAGGTTTTCAGACGATGGAATGCTTTAATCGACCTCCTCAATGGTGGGTCCAGATGATCCACCACCACCAGGGGCAGCTCCACCAGCTCCAGGGAAGCCTCCAGGCATTCCTTCTGGCATCCCACCAGGCATGCCCCCAGCACTCTGGTACAGCTTAGTGATGATGGGGTTACACACCTTCTCCAGCTCCTTCTGCTGGTGTTCATACTCGTCCTTCTCGGCCGTCTAGAAATCACATCATTGTTACATTCAAGAACCGGAACGATTGTTCTTAGTTTAAAAAATAAAGAAACGCACCTGGTTTTTGTCGAGCCAGCTGATGACCTCGTTGCATTTGTCGAGGATCTTCTGCTTGTCTTCATCACTGATCTTTCCAGCCAGCTTCTCGTCCTCCACGGTGGACTTCATGTTGAAGGCGTACGACTCCAGGCCGTTCTTAGCAGAGACCTTGTCACGCTGCACGTCATCCTCAGCCTTGTACTGCTCAGCTTCCTGGACCATGCGCTCAATGTCCTCCTTACTGAGGCGACCTGACATTTTAAGAGACTTTTAGTCACGATCTCACAAAATAAAAATGAATGACTGTTAAAGTAACAGAACGTACCTTTGTCGTTGGTGATGGTGATCTTGTTTTCCTTTCCGGTGCTTTTGTCGACAGCAGAAACATTCATGATGCCATTAGCGTCAATGTCAAAGGTCACCTCGATCTGAGGAACGCCACGTGGTGCAGGAGGAATACCAGTGAGCTCAAACTTTCCCAGCAGGTTGTTGTCCTTGGTCATGGCACGCTCTCCTTCATACACCTGTTTAGAACCAAAGACGTGTTAATAGATGCAACAAATGAGCCGAGTTCAAAGTTATTGAGTAAATTCAGTGTAAAACTACAAAAGATACATTACTAGATAATCAAATTCATCATAGCTAATGTAAATTACGGCACCAAACAACATTGCATGGTTATTATGTAACTCAGTGTTATTTTATTAAAGGAAATAATTATACATTGAGAAAAAATTTTTTTTTATACAGATGCCTTTGTGGAAAAGTCGCCACCTACTGTAAATGTTTGATAAAGCTTTTATTATTGTATCGTTTATTTTATCTCCATTACACCATTTTTCATATGTTGCCTTCTGTGTCTTTCTCTGCTCTGTAATTACAGTAAATTTCCCCACTGTGGGGAAAAAAAAAAAAAAAAAGTTTCTTTACTTTTTATGTCCCTCTATTAAAAGATCTACACTCAATATGCTTATTTATACTTTATTTATTTTTAGCTACATTTTATTGTTACTTAGGTATGACTAACTTGTCTAAGAGTACAATTTCAAGTCACAGTACTTCTATTTGAGTAGAATATATCAGAAATCTTTCTCTGGTCAATAGCTGCAACAAATGAGCTCCTCTGAATGTTCAGAAACACTAAGGCCCTCACCTGAATGAGCACCCCAGGTTGATTATCGGAGTAGGTGGTGAAGGTCTGGGTCTGCTTGGTGGGGATGGTGGTGTTACGTTTGATCAGGACAGTCATGACACCTCCAGCGGTCTCGATACCCAGAGACAGAGGCGTCACATCCAGAAGCAGCAGGTCTTGCACGTTCTCAGACTTGTCACCACACAGGATGGCAGCCTGGACAGCTGGAAGAAAATAAATAAAACACTATCAGCATCATATCTTTAGCTTTAAAAGTTTTTATGTACAGCTGCACCCTCACCAGCTCCGTAGGCCACAGCTTCATCTGGGTTGATGCTCTTGTTGAGCTCCTTTCCATTGAAGAAGTCTTGCAGCAGTTTCTGGATCTTGGGGATACGAGTGGAACCGCCCACCAGGACGATGTCATGGATCTGTCCTTTGTCCATCTTTGCATCGCGGAGAGACTTCTCCACAGGGTCCAACGTGCCACGGAACAGGTCAGCGTTGAGCTCCTCGAAGCGAGCCCTGGTGATGGAGGTGTAGAAGTCGACGCCCTCGTACAGAGAGTCGATCTCGATGCTGGCCTGGGTGCTGGAGGACAGCGTACGCTTCGCCCGTTCACACGCGGTGCGCAGACGTCGCACGGCCCTCTTGTTGTCGCTGATGTCCTTCTTGTACTTCCGCTTGAACTCTGCGATGAAGTGGTTGACCATGCGGTTGTCGAAGTCCTCTCCACCCAGATGAGTGTCTCCAGCTGTGGACTTCACCTCAAAGATGCCGTCTTCAATGGTCAGAATGGACACGTCGAAGGTTCCACCGCCGAGATCGAAGATGAGAACGTTCCTCTCTGCTCCAACCTTAAAAATATTATCATGTAATAAGGCTGTGCGAACATAGAAAATTGATTAAGATTGTGTTTTCATATATTTTGGCTTTTCTCAAAGACACAGTAGGGAGTTGAGCCCCATCTATTCCAATTTGTTGTCCTAGCAGAAGAATTATTGTTTATATGTGAACGTTTTTCAAAAGCAAAGCTCAAGCGTACGGCTGATAGTTTGTCACCAGGTAACACAGGCACCAGCTGAGACAGAACGCGGTCTTATTTTAATACCGTTCTGGTGAGTCAGACGAATCTGAGAAATCAGCTTAAGAATAGCTTCCACACAAGTAGGTTGTCTGGTCAGGCAAGAGTGTGTGACCGTCTGTGGCTTAAACCTGCAAACAAACTGCAACACAGTTATGTTTTAAACAGGAAGTACCGTGAACCAAGAGCTTTAATCTTTTTCAAATAATTTTAAATAACCATGAAACATAATGACCAAAAAAAGTCCAAAATAATGGAAGCACATAGGCTTTGTGCAAGCTGCAAGGTTTCAGGTCGAATAGACACTGTTGGGGAGATATGCACTCCACACACATTTATTAATTTGTTTTGTGCAAAAGTGAACACAATAGATTTGAGCGTGAAGAATTTTGAAGAGGTTTTAATTTTTCATTAATAATCGCAATTTAAATTATGACTGAAATAATGTGTTTTTTTTTTTTTTTAATTAATCGAGAAGCTTTGTTACCAAACCAAGAATCCCCACACACACCTTTTTGTCCAGCCCGTAGGCAATGGCAGCAGCCGTGGGTTCGTTGATGATTCTTAGAACGTTGAGGCCAGAGATGGTTCCAGCATCTTTGGTGGCCTGGCGTTGGGAATCATTGAAGTAAGCCGGAACAGTGACGACGGCGTTGTTAACAGTCTGTGGGAATAAATCACACCCAGGTTAGTGGTAGGAACAGTTTTATATTAAAAATGTTTTGTTATTAGTAGAGCTCACCTTTCCGAGGTAGGCTTCAGCGATCTCCTTCATCTTTGTCAGCACCATGGAGGAGATCTCTTCTGGGTAGAAAGACTTGCTCTCACCTTTGTACTCGACCTGAACTTTAGGGCGGGTGTTGTCGTTGATAACCTCAAAGGGCCAGTGCTTCATGTCTGACTGGACCACACCTTCATCAAATCTGCGGCCAATCAGTCGTTTGGCATCTGCGTGAACAAAGTCACGAAAGAAAATAAAAATAAAAATTACCCATGTGTCTTTTTTAACCCCCTGGTTGAAAATACAAATGGCAGCAGGATCTGCAGAGTTGGGTCAATTACATTTTTTCATTAAAATTAGGTTTTCAATTATCCATGTTAAATTACAACTCAATTACAATTAAATTGACAGTCATTTTCTTGACAACTGTAATTATCTTCTCCTGAATTACTGAAGTGAAATGATACCAATTACAATTACTGAGCCTTTACCTTTCTGTTAGCTTCTCTTATGATACCGGTCAGTTTCAACCCTCGTCTGTACTTCAAAAAGTGAAAAATAAATTAGATTATATTTTTGTTACCTGGAAAGGTTTCGTTATGCAAGACTGATTTTAATATTTTTGTAGTGGGCGTTTGAGCCATTTTTTTGAGTCACTGAACTAAATTTTTATTTAATGGTAAAACGATCTTTGTGAGAACTGACGGTAAACTTTATATGAAACTAATTATAAACTATGTATCTGAAAGATGGTTCCCAGTTTTGTATTTAAATCTGAACTTATTCACAACAGTGACACATTTTCAGTTGTGTTATTTAATTATGGCATTTCAATTACAATGACATAACATTGGCTGTCACTCATTTAACAGATTGACTCACAAATTCTTTTAGCAAAAATACAGCATAACTGACCATTACTTCCACAAAAAGCACAGAAGCCAGCATTAATATTACTTAACTAGATGAATGACTTCCTTACCAAAAACAGTGTTGGTGGGATTCATTGCAACTTGATTTTTTGCTGCATCGCCGATCAATCTTTCAGTGTCGGTGAAGGCCACGTAGCTGGGAGTGGTCCTGTTTCCCTGGTCGTTGGCAATGATTTCCACTTTGCCATGTTGAAACACACCGACACAGGAGTAGGTGGTCCCCAGATCAATCCCAACTGCTGGTCCCTTAGACATGATTACTGAGGAAAGAGAGGGAAAAAAAACAGTTAGTATTACTCAATACACTGATTTTGTTTCGGGCTGTCAAATTAACGTTAATTGCAGGAAAAAAATTTGTTAATTGCTTTTTTTAAGCATTCCAAAAAACACAGTACCTTCTCATTTCAAGCTTTCCTGGTATACCCATAATATTGATGCACCAGCTACAATACAAGACTGAAGATTGCAGAGCTTCTCAGCTTTGTTTGCGTTAATTATGGCCAAAATAAAAACTCCAGATGGAAAACAACCCTAATCCAAAATATAATGTAAATGGTTACGCCTGCACCTGTTCAAGTCTATAAAAAAGTAAATTGTTTTTAACAAGACACTGTTATATATCTAATTTTCTACACTTTTTTCAAAAACATTTTTCCAAATTTCCATCACCTAGTTTTGAACCAAGATCTATTCAAGACCAATAGAGCACAAAAATGAGCAGGAATATCCAGTGTACTAATGTAACAGAGGTCTGACAGAAAGCCACAGTTGGTAGAAAAAATGTGGCACTAGTAATGAAAATTGTGCCCATCACTTATATATAGCACAGCTTCCTTTGACACCCATTTCGCAAGTTTTTTTTCCTTTTTTAAGTAAAGATGCATCAGCTATTGACTAATATTTAAAAACTAACCTAGTGCTACCATGAGTAATTATAAGACTACAATTTTAATTTGCAGACACATTTTTTTAAAAGTGGTATACAACACAGGTGTCTGGGTTGAAGTACTTGCTTAACATTCCATAATAATAGCAACGGTTGGATTATTCCATGACTTTTTAAAACTGGAAAAGAGTTTCTCAAATCCCATAACTTTTCCAGAAATTTCATGACTGTGGGGACCCTAAATAATGTAATTTAACAGGATACAAGTTTCATAAACAAACTTGTTCACTCTGGAATAAAATTACAAACACTTTTAGGTTGGAAATATCAGATTTTGTGTTTATATATTAATACACATTCGGACTCGTAGAGGTAACCAGGGCTTTAAGAGCAGCTCAGCAGCAGTATAAAAGCGAAGCGACTGCCTGCTTCCACAGGTAATACCTGGTGCAAGAAATACTGACTACCTCCACATTCCTTCTCCCAAGCTTTTAACTTGTGATTTATTTACCTTAATTATTGTTCGTTTCTTTTTATAATTGTTTAACAACTGTTTTTTAGAAAGTGCTTATAAATAAAATGTATTACTGAGTGTGAAAAGGATAGTGAGTTCTCACTTCTAAAAGGAGAATTTACAAGGTACACCATCCAATACCCAGGTGCATAACTATTTTTATTAAGCTATTATAATTTACAAATTTGAAGGAAGCAAACAAGATGTCCATGGATCAGGCCAATAAGTGAATCAGCACTGATCAGCTGATCGATCACCTTTTAAAATGGCAGCAAAAACCTGAATTTTCAGCTCGTTTGAAGAAATAGCAGCATTAGCAGCTAACTCAGCATTTCTGCCTTTGAGCCCGATACCACGCTTCCGCAAGAAAAAAAAGAAAAAAAATTCCAGGAACCAATGCTCTAACGGTAAAAAATAATCTAAATCTTAGTCAGACTCGTTGTCAACCAAGGCGAGTTTATCCCTCTTGACCTTTGAACTCACGCGCGAGAACTTGAATAAGAGCGAGATTTCCGGGAGTGTGAAAAGGCTTATTGGTCAAATAATGCAAACCACGTGACTGCGGAGATGAAGTAGCTTTAAAACCGAAAAATGACATTTACGCTTACTGTACATTTACGTAACCGACGTATTTGGGCCATAATGGCTCATTTACCATCAACTGTTCGTTTTAAGGTCACACTGTCCGCTAACGTGCCCCTGAACTATGAAAAAACTCCAACGGGAAGGTGAAAGTCAAGCGTTAGCTTAGCGGCTTTGTTCTAGAACCTTCGGGAACGTTACGCCTCAGCACGTGACGCGCTGAACGGCCGGTAAAGAAAAAAAAAAAAGCCACCGATACAAATCAAACTGATGTTAATATACAACAGCGATCGACATTACTATCGTTGAGTTTACACATTAAGATTATTAAACAATTTAGCACATCATTACATGCATAAAATTCCGTTAAAAGTGCCAGAAACGTACAAACAAGCAGTGGTTTTCAGTGACATGCGTTCATAAATAAAAACGACTTACTGGGGTATGTATACCGTCAAATAGAAATGAAAAATGACCAGGACGACTGTGCCTGACTGGAGCGAGGAAGAAAGGACTGAAAAACAGCGGCTCAGAGGACTTTATGTGCTCAGCTTCAGCCAATCAGCATCTACTTCCGCAACAGTAGCCAATGAGCTATGATGACGCTGGTGATGTAACGCATTTCCTGTATATGTTGAATAAAGAATCAATAAAAATAAAGATTACAAAAGCTGGTTAGTTTGTTTACTCTTTATGCCAAATAAATGTTAATGTTAATAAACGACAACGTTAATGAGATTTATGAATGATACAAATGGAAATATCAATATTGAATTAGAATTAGACAATTATATTTTATTCTTGTTTAATTTATTTTTTTCTCAAACAAACGTTATTTTACCTAATTCTTTACTTTACTCTCTTTTTGTGCATCTAATTCAATAAATTTAGCATTGCTCTTTATCATCCTAATATAATTAAACATAATGGAGGACCTGTTTATCTTTTTTGAATAGAAGACCATTGTACATTTTTCTATGGAGTTTCATATAAAAAATAATGTTTTTACTCGTTGAACTATTTTAAGTTATTTATTGGCACTCATCAGAATTAACATCATGATATTTTAATGATAATAATAATAAAAATTAAAACATTTATACATCATCAATCATATTAACCAACTACTTTTGATATAAAAGAAGGCATAATACTTTAGACTTTAAAGCAGGGTTTCTCAACGTTTTCAGCCTGTGACCCCCAAAATAAAGGTTCCAGAGAGCAGGGACCCCCACTGTAGCTGAAGGTGGTTGAACACAGACATGAACATTGAAGAACAGTCATGTGGAGACAGGACCATCTATAAGGGGGAATAAAGGGGAGAGATTTTTGGGGTTCATTCATAAAGTCAGTAAAATGATGGTCTATTTGTGCTTTTAAAAAGACTAGGACATGTTTCATTATTCATTCTGTTTTATTTTGCCAGTGGAATGTGGCGAAGCATGTGATGCAGAACAAGGAAGTTTCACAATCTGTGACTCATTGTGGTTTCAGGTTGAGTTTGTCAAGACAATACTGTTTCTACGGAAGGGCAAAATATTTAGTCAGAGGCTGTCTGGGAGAAACAAAGCCACATATACACTAACAGTACGATGGGATGAGTAATCAATGTATTGAAATTTGATTTTAGCTTCTGTATTTTTGATCCCTTTTTTCTTAGATAGAAAAGAACATGGGATGAATCTGAAGTTTAAGTCACAGGAAAGAGATCAGTGAGTGTGGTGAACGGTTCAGAAGGAAGTGTGTTGTGCTGACGTTATTGTAATGGACAGAAGTGTGTCAGTCATAGTCAGGGTCTTAATGGTCAGGGAGAGCTACCAGAAAACTGGAGAACTACTGAAACAGGACAGAGAACGAGAGGGAGAAAAGTGTGTCAAAGTTGTCCAAAAGATAAAGAAAGGTTACGGTCGTTGACACAGGTTACGTTACAGAATTCATGATTCAAGAAAACTTCATTCATCAATAGGGTGATTAGAGGATGCCAAATAAGGCAAATAATAATAATATATACAGAAATATATATCATATATACATTTTTAATAGCTAAGAAAAGACATACTGCTGAAGGAAAATACAATTGTAGAGAATATTGTTCTTTTTCTGTCTGGTTAGATTTAAACTAAAGGGAAAAGAGCACAACCTAAGGTTCTTTAAAACCTTACAGAAGCTTTTAAATGAAAAGGCTGAAAACAAATGATCTCCGACTTTAGCCTTACCTTTATTCTGCTCTTATATTACTATTAATATGTTGGAGATAGACACCAGCAGACCCCCACCACCCAGAAAAGGAGCGATCAGGTTGGAAAATGCATGGATGGATGTTGTCTAAAACAGGTGTCTCTTGTAAATGACACTGTGTCGTCTCAATGGGACTTAAAGGTTATAAATATATACCTTGTTCTTGTGAGTGGAGTCTTCCACTCACACTCCACTCACACTTTACACATGTATGAACCCAATAGAATCTTAAATGCATTTCATATTTTTATATAATTTTATATTTGTGAATTTGTAAATAAGGAGAAATTATTTCCTTGTAGTTTTACTTTTATTTTATCCTGTTATTGCAAGAAGATTTCCTTGTATAAACTGTATGTTCTGAGCCTGGAAACCCAGACGGAAATCGATGTGTGTTACAGGGACTGAGTCTGGAATTGTTCCAGGCTCGTATGTTCTTGCACTCAATCGGCAAGAGTTTGAATATAATCAACAATAAACATTCTGATTCTAATATTTAAATTTGACCTTAATTTTTTTTTAAAAAATGTTGTTTTTAAAGCTTTTGATTATGCTTTAATCCATTACACGTTTTCTGTTGCACTTTTTGATCATGTAAAGCACATTGAGTTGCCTTGTGTATGAAATTTGCTATACAAATAAATTTGCTTTGCCTTGCCTTCAAAATTTTATTATAAGGTCAAAATGTTTGTTTTTTTTTCATAAAATGTATGTTTTGTTGTTTTTGGGGGCTGATCTCTTTTAGACCAAATAAAAATTAAAATCGCCAAATAGCGGTCCAGAACCTCTTCGAAGTCGTTCTCCATGGCCTCACTAAACTCCTCCCATGTCCGGGTTTTTAATAATAATAACAACACATCCATTTCATACAGCGCTTATTTGGGGACTCAAAGTCACTTTACAGAATACAGAAAAATAACTCCGCTTTTCCATTAGTTCCAGTCTGCTGACTCCAGAGTCCCACAGGCCAAAGAGGCTGGATAGGACCCCTTCAGCTTGACAGCATCCCTCACCCCAGGTGTCCACCAACGAGTTCGAGGTATTGACGCCATTACAGACACAAACTACCTTGCGGCCACAGCACTGTTTAGCCGCCTCAACAACGGACGCACGGAACGGGCCCACTCGGACTCGATGTCCCCTGCCTCCCCCGAGACGTTGAAGTTTTCCCAGAGGTGGGAGTTGAAGCTCCTTCTGATGTTAGACTCTGCCAGACTTTCCCAGCAGACCCGCACAATACGTTTGGGTCTGCCAGGTCTAACCAACATCTTCCCCCGCCATCGAATCCAACTCACAATCAGGTGGTGATCAGTTGACAGCTCCGCCCCTTTCTTTACCCGGGTGTCCAAGACATGCGGCCACAAATCTGATGACACGACTATGAAGTCAATCATCAAACTGCGGCCTAGGGTGTCCTGGTGCCAAGTGCACATATGGACACCCTTATGCCCTGAACATGGTCTTTGTTATTGACAAGCTGTGATGAGCACAGATGTCCAATAACAAAGTTCCAATCAGGGGGGCCGTTCCTCTTAATCACGCCCCTCCAGATCTCACTATCGTTGCCAACATGAGCGTTGAAGTTCCCCAGCAGAACGAGGGAATCCCCAGAAGAAGCACTAAGGAATCCAAGAAAGGTAGATTCTCTGAGCTGCTGTTTGGCCCATAGGCACAAACAACAGTCAGGATCCATCCCCCCACCCAAAGGCGGAGGGAGGCTACCCTCTCATCTACCGGAGTAAACTCCAACATACAGGCACTGAGTCGGGGGGCAAGGAGTATAGCCACCCTGGCTCGGCGCCTCTCACCATTTGCAACTCCAGAGTGGAAGAGAGTCCATCACCTGGCGAGAAGGCTGGTTCTAGAGCCCTTGCTATGTGTCGAGGTGAGACCGACTATATGTAGTAGGAACTTCTCAACCTGACACCCCTGCTTGGGCTCCTTCCCCACCAGAGAAGTGACATTCCACGTCCCTAGAGCCAACTTCTGTAGCCGGGGATCGAATCACCAAGGCTCCCGCCTTGGACTACAGCCCGATCCACATCGCACCGGCCCCACACGATCCCTCCTGCGGGTGGTGAGCCTACGGGAGGGCAGGCCCACATCATCCTTTCGGGCAGAGACCTGGCCACGCTCCCCAGGCCTAGCTCCAGGGTGGGGCCCTGGTAGCGCCAATCCAGGTGACGTGAACTTCCTCTGTTTGTTTTTCTTTATATGTGGCTTTTGAACACCTGGAATCTGTTTGCCTTGGGAGACCCTACCGGAGGTCAACATAGCGCCCAGGATCATTTGGGTACTCAAACCCCTTCACCACGTTGAGGTGGCGGTTCATGGAGAGGAGGCTGAAACACACACTTGCAAAAAAAAAAAGAGACTTAAAGTAGTGAATTAGTTTCAACCTTTTTTGCCTTTACTAGTAAACTAGGTGGACCCAACATGTTTACTAGTGAACCATGGCAAATCATTATGAGTTAGTAAAGTCATAATTACAACAAAGAAAGTCATAATTAGTTATTAAAGTCAAAGTATGAGATAGTCATCATTTCTGTCATAATTATGACTTTTTATCTCATAAGTATGACTTTCTATCATAAGTATCTCTCTATAATTTCTTATGCTTTTTCATTTCTGGAACAGCAGGCTCTCCTAAACCTCTAAATGTGTTTATAACATTGGTTCCCAAATTCAAAACAATAAGTGAAATTTAATGTGGAATTTATTTAAAATGTGAATACTTTAATAGTAGTAAATACAGTCTCCTTTTTATAATGTAGCTAATTATTGTCTCCTATTTTTATAACTGTGAGAAAATGGCCTCAACAGCATAAAATAATCCTGTTTAAACAAATTATAAGAAAATGCATTATTTTATAGAGCAATAATATATCCTAAAAAGGAACAAGGAATATTTCCTATTATTTTCAAATTAATTGTTAAATCTTTCCGAGTACCCGCTGCAATGTGCTCCTGTACCCCTAGGTGTACACGTACCCCTGTTTGGGAACCGCTGACCTGGTGGTGATGCTGGTTAAAAAACAACGCTGTGCTAATGGTGTCATGCTGGGGACTGTTTATCTCCACCTGTAACCAAGCCTGAGTCTATGTGGAGCAGCTATTATATAAACATCAGTTAGTGAACGCACCACCTTCATATTCCATCAGGGAATAACGACTGTTTCCATTCAATCATCCACATGTTCTAGAACAGAACGAGTCAGAGTAACGTCCACATGTATGAAGGACAAAACCATGACAATTGCAAATAAATAAATAATGAATTCAATGAATAATTAAATTATACTCATCTTTAATACCATATTTTTACATGTATTGCTTTCCATATTATTCATGCTTTTTATACGTATTTATTCATATATTTGTAATATTCTACACACACACACATACATATAAAATTGCATTTTCACATTTATTTATTTCTGTGTCATATGTTCATTTGGTCCTAAATAAACATTGAAGCAGGATTGATTTCATCTATGTGATCATCAATGTGGCATAAAAAAATAAGAATTTAATTATTTATTCATTCATTTATGTATTTATTTTTGCAATTATTTACTGATTGAAGTATAGAATTATTCATTTAATTCAGCATTTATCTATTCATTCATGTATTTGTTAATTTGTAATTACAGATTTTTTTAAGTCCCCCTTACCCAACATTTCTGAGCCATGACCAACATGAGGAAACTGTTTCAGTAAAAACATGAGCAACTTTAAAAAATATAACAGATTTAACACAAACACAAAGCTGAGGGCAGTAATGATGTCTGATTCTGGTCTGGATCTTTTTCTTGTCTGTGTTGAGCTATGTGTATATTATAAAAACATAGTAAGAATATGTAATAATATAATTGAAAAGATATTAGGGGTGTGCATTGCCATTAATTTGCATATCACAATACATCCCAATATCAAACCATATATATATATAATTGAGTACCAATATCAACAACAAGTGGTATGTGTATCAAACTGTCAGATTACATTGTTTAAAAATGTTTACCTTTTGCTTCTACAACAGATTCTGATCAGTTCTTAACTTCTTTAAAAAATAAAAGTAATCACATACATCTATAAAGGTACTCAGTATGTTTTATTAAAGTAATGTACACATCAGTCATTTAACAAGGTCTGATGGTGCATTCACTGACATCTAGTGACTGGGAATTTCATGATAGCGCAATTAAATAGTGTTTTTTTCATTATTCATTAAAAAAAATAGTTTTGGACAATTTTTGGATTGATAAGATAATCACGATATAAAGATATGGTAACTTTGTTACGGGTATAGCAATATATCAAATTTTGTTTTATGTACAATGTAAGTGAAGTCTCCACCTTTATTAATTTATATTACTGCATTGCTTATGTATATAGATGTGTGTGTATATAAAAAGTAGAATTAAATCAGACTTCTTTCTACTTTGTTTTGAACATGTAAATGTTTTATTGAAATCTTCAGATCACCAAGTTCACTGTGATTGGACATACAAAGGGAAGAGGAACAGCTTACTTTGTTTTTTTAACATTTAACCATTTTTCCAAGTTTGAATTCTCTAATGTTAGATTTATTTTGGTCCAAGGACTGTGTGGCAAGAATTTCATTAATCTTCTGACTTCTGTTACTTTCATAATTTTCTTCCTTCATTGCGCGACACGTACGTCAACGTTCAGTGTCGTTTTTTCCACATCTGAAATGGGAAATTATTTTGCTTATAAAGTCAAAAACTTTACACATTGTGGCCTATTTACGGTTAATGACGTTCTTTTCACTTCCAGATCATGGTCCCATCAGAACGTTCAGAAGATTACAAAATGCTTCTGAAACCAATGACCTCAGTGTGTTTAGCAACAATAGTGTTTAAGCCATTATGAGATGTTTCCTGTTTAACACTTTGGTCATTAGTTCCCATCAGTTGGACCTGGTGTGAATTAGCACTAATTGCTTTCTAATTACTGCTTGGTTTCAGCTGCTGTCTTGTCTTTCCATGCAATTCCCTTTTCTTCCTTGTCTCATTTCACATTGTGACACATAACTTAGATTATGGACATCTATGGTTTGATTTCTTTGCATGTGTGGATTACATTACAAATGGTGATGTGTTGAATATATTTTACCAGCTGTATCGTTAGTCGATGGATAATAACATATATAAATCCCAAACAGGATTTTTTTTTTGCCCCCGAAAGAGTCCAAATTAAGCCACCACATAACAATAGCAATGAATTGTTCAACATAAGAAACAACCCCAACAAACACCCAACGTAGAAATTCGATTATTATTAGACTGTCCGAAGTAGTCCAATTTTAGCCCTCAGTCATTGAAATTGGGTTTTTTAGACCGTCAAAATCGGTCCAATTTTAGCGCAAATATAGGTTTAGAAATTGTTGTCGTGCCATCCAAATAGGTCCATATCTAACACATCTGGCCCGAAAACAGTCATTTTCTCATTTGGGGTAAGTAGCTTATTAACTTTTTTTTTGGTTAATTTGGACCAAATTAGCTCAAAAAATAAAAGTAATAGGTATTGTAAGAACCACAAACTTAATCCGAAAACACAAATGTGATCCCGGTGCACATTAACATGAAGTGCTTGAACATAAAGTACGAGGACAACTCTGGACTTTGATTGTGAACTTTAGGTTTTCAAACGATGGAATGCTTTAATCGACCTCCTCAATGGTGGGTCCAGATGATCCACCACCACCAGGGGCAGCTCCACCAGCTCCAGGGAAGCCTCCAGGCATTCCTTCTGGCATCCCACCAGGCATGCCCCCAGCACTCTGGTACAGCTTAGTGATGATGGGGTTACACACCTTCTCCAGCTCCTTCTGCTGGTGTTCATACTCGTCCTTCTCGGCCGTCTAGAAATCACATCATTGTTACATTCAAGAACCGGAACGATTGTTCTTAGTTTAAAAAATAAAGAAACGCACCTGGTTTTTGTCGAGCCAGCTGATGACCTCGTTGCATTTGTCGAGGATCTTCTGCTTGTCTTCATCACTGATCTTTCCAGCCAGCTTCTCGTCCTCCACGGTGGACTTCATGTTGAAGGCGTACGACTCCAGGCCGTTCTTAGCAGAGACCTTGTCACGCTGCACGTCATCCTCAGCCTTGTACTGCTCAGCTTCCTGGACCATGCGCTCAATGTCCTCCTTACTGAGGCGACCTGACATTTTAAGAGACTTTTAGTCACGATCTCACAAAATAAAAATGAATGACTGTTAAAGTAACAGAACGTACCTTTGTCGTTGGTGATGGTGATCTTGTTTTCCTTTCCGGTGCTTTTGTCGACAGCAGAAACATTCATGATGCCGTTAGCATCAATGTCAAAGGTCACCTCGATCTGAGGAACGCCACGTGGTGCAGGAGGAATACCAGTGAGCTCAAACTTTCCCAGCAGGTTGTTGTCCTTGGTCATGGCACGCTCTCCTTCATACACCTGTTTAGAACCAAAGACGTGTCAATAGATGCAACAAATGAGCCGAGTTCAAAGTTATTTGTTACATTTCTACAAACTACAAAAAATTAAGTGAACAATCAAATACATCAGATTAAACATAATACATGGCACCAAAACAGTGAATGATTGTTATTTCAGAATCAGAATCAACTTTATTGACCAAGAGTGTATGAATACACACGAGGAATTTGTTTTGGTGACCTGTGCTCTCTCAGATAGTGTAACATTAAATAATAACAATCAACTAGAATAAATAAAAATAAATAAAAAAAGAAGTATAAACATAAATATAAGAGTAGTTAGACAAATATGTGCAAACTAAATAAAAATAACAAGATAATAATAATAGTAATAATAATAAAAATAATAATAATAATAATGAAATAAAATAAAAATACAATAATAATAATAAGATAATAGTGCAGTAGTGCAGGTGAACATTTAAATGAAAAAATTATGTCCATGAACATTCTCAGTGACAGGTTAATCCAGGGTTGTTATGTTTAGTTCCAGGTTATTTCACAGTAACAGAAACAGGTCTGACACTCTATGACTGTTTAGCGTTGATCAGAATGACAGCCTGGGGGAAGAAACTGTTTTTATGGCGGGTAGTTTTGGCGTACAGTGATCTGTAGCGTCTGCCGGAGGGGAGGAGTTTATACAGATTGTGTGCAGGGTGTGAGGGGTCTGCAGTGATGTGGGGGGAGGGATTCCTGTAGTTGGTAACCTCAAGCAGGCCTTTCCACACTTCTGAAGGGACTTTGTTTGAGAAGCTTTGTTTTAGCTTCTCAGTGTAGCACCTCTTGGCTACTCTGGTCTCCTTGGTTAGTGTGTAGTTAGCCTGCTTAAACAGGACCCAGTCCCCACTCGAGTAGGCTTCCTCCTTAGCCTGACGCAGCATCCTAAGTTGAGGTGTGAACCAGGGTTTGTTGTTGTTGTATGTGCAGAAAGTCTTGGTCTGCACACACATGTCCTCACAGAAGCTGATGTAAGATGTCACAGTGTCAGTCAGTTCATCTAGGTTGTCTGATGCAGCTTCTAAAACACTCCAATCAGTGCAGTCAAAGCAGTCCTGTAACTCCTGCTTTGACTCCTCTGTCCACCTCTTAACAGTCCTTACTACAGGTTTAGCAGATTTAAACTTATGCCTGTAGGTCGGGATGAGGTGAATCAGACAGTGATCAGAGAGCCCCAAAGCTGTACGGGGAACAGAGTGATATGAATCCCTTATTACAGTGTAGCAGTGGTCCAGTGTGTTAGCACCCCTGGTGGGGCACTTTATATGTTGTCTGTATTTAGGGAGTTCGTGGGTTAGATTTGCTCTGTTAAAATCTCCGAGAATGATAAGCAAAGAGTCTGGATGTTTTTTCTCCACGTCTGCTATCTGGTCGGCCAGGTGCTGTAACGCCTCTGTTATGCTAGCCTGAGGTGGGATGTAAACACCGACCATAACAAACGAGGAGAACTCCCGCGGAGAATAAAACGGTTTACAGTTTATGAAAAAACTCCGGTGAGAATCTCCGCATAACTTTCTGGTTCAATGAGAACCGGTGAAAACAGATCAGCAGAGGACTGTCCTACGTTTATTAGTTCTTCTCTGGTGAAAGAGACCAGAGAAAGGGAGCAAGAAACTACAAAAAAGAAGAAAAACACAACAACTACGAGAGAGCGCAGTATCGAGGCAACCATCCGCGGCACCATCTTGGTAAGTTTTAGAGTTCATAAATGTAGCTTTACTTAAGACGTTGATTTTTTTTTTTGATGTCTTTGTAAAAAATAAATTAAGCTCTTCCTTTTTTAAGTTTATATATGAGATGTTAACCAACTGTGGCAAGATTTATTGTCAAAAACAAATGTGTTGGCTAAAGTACGAAGTAACTTTCACTTTAAGTACCATTTATTTGAACTGTTTCTCTTTTTGTTTCTTTGTTATTGGCATTTTGCAACCAAATTGAATAGGTGCATTTCGCCACCTACTGTACATATTACCTTTAACATCCCTCCATTTTAGCCACTTCTTATTGGTTAAGCATTTTATACTACCATATTTAAATTAACTCATTCAGTGCCAGCCATTTTAGAGCATTTTGACTGATTTTTAAGGACCCACAGAATATTTTGTACTATGACAATCTGAAATCTGACACCAGATTGTGAAAGATTAAAGTCTCTACTTTTATCAGAAAAAACAAATGTTTTAGCTTGTTTTGTTCTTCTGTAATCAGCAGTTGAACACAGGCAAGTTTCACACAAATTGCCAGTTTCTGACCATAAAGCTGAGAAAAACAGCTTTTCCTGAAAAAACTTGTCAATGAATTTGAAGCTATTTTTTTTTTTTTTTTTTTTGCATTAGGGACACCTCAACATTGGTTTCCATCTATAAATTTATAGAAACAAAACTTTTAACGACAAAATTATTTTTATTTTGCTATCTAGGTAAGAATTGAATTTTGTTTTTTTTGTTTATTTCTGGCCGTCCACCAAGATTATTTTCAGCCCGTCTCTCTCCTTTCCTCTTTCTCTTTGCATCTGCTGATCAATGCTACTCTCTCATCCAAAGGTGCGCTGCTGCCGCCAGTTGGTCACTACATCACACTACATCACACTACATTATAGGCCAAGTTCGATATTCACGGGAGGACTGTCTCCTCGCAACAGCAGCCGGAAAAACCAATTGATGCATATATGCGTCAATGGCAGTGAGTGAGTTAAGTAACAGTACTTCAATTTGAGTAAAATATATCAGAAATCTTTCTCTGGTCAATAGCTGCAACAAATGAGCTTCTCTGAATGTTCAGAAACACTAAGGCCCTCACCTGAATGAGCACCCCAGGTTGATTATCGGAGTAGGTGGTGAAGGTCTGGGTCTGCTTGGTGGGGATGGTGGTGTTACGTTTGATCAGGACAGTCATGACACCTCCAGCGGTCTCGATACCCAGAGACAGAGGCGTCACATCCAGAAGCAGCAGGTCTTGCACGTTCTCAGACTTGTCACCACACAGGATGGCAGCCTGGACAGCTGGAAGAAAATAAATAAAACACAACATTAGCATCATATCTTTAGCTTTAAAAGTTTTTATGTAGAGCTGCACCCTCACCAGCTCCGTAGGCCACAGCTTCATCTGGGTTGATGCTCTTGTTGAGCTCCTTTCCATTGAAGAAGTCTTGCAGCAGTTTCTGGATCTTGGGGATACGAGTGGAACCGCCCACCAGGACGATGTCATGGATCTGTCCTTTGTCCATCTTTGCATCGCGGAGAGACTTCTCCACAGGGTCCAACGTGCCACGGAACAGGTCAGCGTTGAGCTCCTCAAAGCGAGCCCTGGTGATGGAGGTGTAGAAGTCGACGCCCTCGTACAGAGAGTCGATCTCGATGCTGGCCTGGGTGCTGGAGGACAGCGTACGCTTCGCCCGTTCACACGCGGTGCGCAGACGTCGCACGGCCCTCTTGTTGTCGCTGATGTCCTTCTTGTACTTCCGCTTGAACTCTGCGATGAAGTGGTTGACCATGCGGTTGTCGAAGTCCTCTCCACCCAGATGAGTGTCTCCAGCTGTGGACTTCACCTCAAAGATGCCGTCTTCAATGGTCAGAATGGACACGTCGAAGGTTCCACCGCCGAGATCGAAGATGAGAACGTTCCTCTCTGCTCCAACCTTAAAAATATTATTATGTAATAAGGCTGTGCAAATATAGATATTATATTATATAATATTCGGTTACGCTCAACGATTACAAAATCATAATTGAGAAAAACAATTAATATAGATACCTATTTTTTATTTGCTAAAAAAAAGAAACTATTTATGTTTAAACAATATAACTTGTATTTTCTTAGTAACTTTTTGATTGACAAATAGATGTTTAAATAATTGTGATTTCAATTATGGCTAAAATAATGCGGTTATTTTTTCTTTTTTTTATTAATCGAGCAGCTTTGTTACCAAACCAAGGATCCCCACACACACCTTTTTGTCCAGCCCGTAGGCAATGGCAGCAGCCGTGGGTTCGTTGATGATTCTTAGAACGTTGAGGCCAGAGATGGTTCCAGCATCTTTGGTGGCCTGGCGTTGGGAATCATTGAAGTAAGCCGGAACAGTGATGACGGCGTTGTTAACAGTCTGTGGGAATAAATCACACCCAGGTTAGTGGTAGGAACAGTTTTATATTAAAAATGTTTTGTTATTAGTAGAGCTCACCTTTCCGAGGTAGGCTTCAGCGATCTCCTTCATCTTTGTCAGCACCATGGAGGAGATCTCTTCTGGGTAGAAAGACTTGCTCTCTCCTTTGTACTCGACCTGAACTTTAGGGCGGGTGCTGTCGTTGATGACCATAAAGGGCCAGTGCTTCATGTCTGACTGGACCACGCCATCATCGAATCTGCGGCCAATCAGTCGTTTGGCATCTGCGTGAACAAAGTCACGAAAGAAAATGAGAAATCAAAAGAAAAATTACCCATGTGTCTTTTTTTAACCCCCTGGTTGAAAATACAAATGGAAGCAGGATATGCAGAGTTGGGTCAATTACATTTTTCCATTACAATTAGGTTTTCAATTATCCATGTTAAAGGTATAGAGGAAGATTTTCCCAAAGTTTAGAAAAGAAACGCCCTTTCCATTTTTTGAAAAATGCACATGCGCAACACTCTCCCTGCTCCCAAGAGAGAACACCTATTAAACGAGTGCGAGAGAGCGTGCACGAGCCCTGCTCTTTTTACAAGTTGGTGTCGCTCATACAAACCGTAGCTCATGAGACACATCAACACTTATAAAGGTGCGTTCACACCGAACGCGACTGTAGCAACTGCAGTCACTTCATCGCTCCAGTGACGTGATGACCAGGGAACAGTGTGTGTGTCCTTTAAATTACAACCAGACTTGGGCAGTAATACCGTACAGTAAGTAAGTCCATACATTTGTCACTAGTCTATATTGAGAAAAAAGTCGCTAAGAGTGTTCAGAAAATACACCAGTAAGGGAGGTTCGGTTTTGGTTTTAAAATGGAGCAGAGAGAGGATTCTAATTGCAGCTTTAACTCCTTGTACATGCATGGATTTTTTTTTGTTTTTTTTAAACAATTGACATTATTTTGCCAATAATTACTAAAGTTAAATTACAAATAATCACAATTACTGAGCCTTTAAAGGGCCCAATTTACACTAAATTAACTTTTCTGTGCTTTAAACATCATAAAGTGTTATTATGGCTTCATACACATGCCCAAAGTGTTTTTTTATTGATTCCCTCAATCGTTAGTTAGAGGGTGATTTGCTCCTTTCTTACTGCAGGGTGAGCACAAACACCTCGCTCCAATTTGATGACGCGTTCCCACTTTGATGACTAATTTGACACCACTGAGCTGGAGAAGCCACGCCTCCAGGAAGCTCTCTGCCGTGATTGACACGTAAACAGATGCCACAAAGGTGAGCATTTCAGCGTCCTTCGCGTAGTGCCAAGTATGTATTTTCTACAGTCTATGTATGTACCGGTGAACGCCCCGCCCCCACGCTCTGTCTCGTGTTTATAAAGCAGCATGATCTACATAGTGGGTGGGAGGAGGGCGGGTCGTCCTTTGGTCCTACGTCACCTTCCTGTAAGGAGGAATTCATTGTCTCGTCTATAGACACGCCCACTTATGAATATTCAAAAGTAGGTCGCAAATCAGCCTGTTTGTGTAGAGTTGATCAGCTAAAACCTCAAATACTGTTTTTGGGGTTCTTAGAACAAATGGTGATGGGTGAAAAATAGCATGACGGGACTTTTTAGAAATAAGCCCACAAAAAGTAATCTTCATCTTGTGTTAGCATCTCTTATGATAGAGGTCAGTTTTGACCCTCGTCTTACAGGGCTCTACGCAAACTTTTCCAGAGGTGGCACTGAATTTGGTCGCACCCTTTTGGCGTAACAAAGTTTTGTATGAAGTAAAGATAGACAATGATTCGAGATAGATTTGGTAAATGTTTTCAGATTTCAGTGTCTAGGAGGCGTGTTAGGTGACATCACCTGCCAACGTGGGAAAAATCCAACTCGCCCGTTTGGAGCTGACTTTTTACAAAATGTAAAATAACAAGGGAGGGAGGAAACAGAACTTTTTCAACTTTGTCCCTCTGAATGAGGCTAAAGGGATGTATATCACTGTAGAAAAACCATTATAAAGTGATTTTTTCATCACACCTCCCCTTTAATGCATTTTAGTTTTTTTTTGGAATGCATGTTTTGTTTTATTTGAAGGGCTGATATAAATGTAAAACTTTGTTGTGCTCTTTTTTTTTTAAAGCAAAGGCTACCGGAATATCTAAAAAATGTCTGACTATTCAATAAACATTTACTTTCTTTAAAAAAAACATGTCTAAAAACGTATTCTAGGCTATTTACGCTTTGGTGCATCCCTAATTATGTATTAATTTTTTTGGCATTCATAGCTTTTGTAAAAATATAACTCTATTTCAATAGTTGTTTTAAAGCTATACGGGGCCATTGGAAAAAAGTCAAAGAGCCATATTTGGCTCCAGAGCCGAAGGTTGCAGATGACCAAATAAGGTCATCCTACACACTCGCACAGATGCGACCAGATGAAAATTTCACTGGCACACACTGAAAAAGTAGTCGCATATGCGACCAATTTGGTTGCAGTGTCGAGCCCTGTCTTAAAGAGGCTGTAAAATAAACACACAAAAAATGATCATCCAATTTCTTTTTTTCCCATCTCTTGGTTACCTGGTTGGGCTTCCTTATGCATGAAAATATTGGTTTTAATATTTTTGATTTGGGCGTTTGAGCCTTCTTTTTGTCACTAAACTCCTCTTTAATGGTAAAATTATCCTTGTGAGAAATGACAGTTAAACTTTATATGAAACTCATTTGAATCTTTATTAATTATGTATGTGTAAACCATGTAAATGAAAGATGGTTCCCAGTTTTGTGTTTAATTAAATTGTAATTAAGTTCATATAGAATTTCCATTACAATTATAAAGTTAATATTCTGAACTTAATTACAACAGCAACACATTTTTTCAGTTACAATTATAATTATGTTATTATTTAATTATGCCATTTCAATTATAATGACATAACATTGGTTGTCACTAATTTCACAGATTTTGATCCCACAAACAAATTTTTTTTAGCAAAAATACGGCATATATTTTACTTCCACAAAAAGTACAGAAGCCAGCATCAATGTTACATAACTAGATGAATGACTTCCTTACCAAAAACGGTGTTGGTGGGATTCATTGCTACTTGATTTTTTGCCGCATCGCCGATCAATCTTTCAGTGTCAGTGAAGGCCACGTAGCTGGGAGTGGTCCTGTTTCCCTGGTCGTTGGCAATGATTTCCACTTTTCCATGTTGAAACACACCGACACAGGAATAGGTGGTCCCCAGATCAATCCCAACTGCTGGTCCCTTAGACATGATTACTGAGAAAAGAAAGAGAAAAAAATTAAGTTAGTATAACTCAATACATTGTGATTTTGTTGCTTTATTCAGTTTCATCTTGTTCCACGCAATCAATTTTTTATGCTACTAAAAACCTTCATACTGCACCAAATCCGTTTACAGTAGTCAAGTGTTTAGTACCAGTATAGTAACACTGACAATAGCATGTGACAGAAAGTTGACATCTAAATCAGTGTTAATGTTACTTTAAAAGCACCTTTACACACATTTTTTTCCACAAAAAAAAAAAAGATGAACTCAAGCTATCACTTTATTGTTCCAATCGGTCAAATACGGAAATTGTTACAAGGAAACACAAAAGCAACCACGTGACTGCGGAGATGAAGTAGCTTTAAAACAAAAACAAAAAAATGACATTTACGCTTACTGCACATTTAGGTAACCGTCACATGTAACCAGAAATTTATTAAATTTATGTTAAAATAATGATTCTAAATATGTGTGTATTTCTCTTCTGTTGGACACTTGAAATTGTTTATTATAAATCTTTGTGTTTTTGTCTCGTGGAAGTCTGTAAACAGGGTTAGGCATAATAAGTAATAACTTCAACCTAAACCATTTCGGTCGTACTGTACACAAAATATTGGAAATGTTTTGTTTAATGGAATGAAATTACCAAATAAACTACTACTACTACTACGAATAATAATAATAATAATAACAATAATAATAATAATAATGATAATAATAATAAAGTTACTATATTGAAGACCATATTAGCTCAATTACCATCAGCTGCTCGTTTTATGGTCACACCGTCCTGCACTGAGCCCCTGAACTTTGAAAAACTCCAACCGGAAGTTGGTAGACAAGCATTAGCTTAACGGCTTAGTTCCAGAACCTTCTGGAACGTTACAGTCCCTCCCTGCATCCTCCTCAGCACACGCTTATGGGTCGGTATAAAAAGACCGTTCCAAATCAAACTGATGTTAATATACTACAGCGATTAAAATAATTATCGTTCAGTTTACAAATCAAGAGTATTAAAGTTAAGCTCGTCATTACATGAGCACCAAGCATCAAATTCCGTTAAAAGTGCCAGAAACTGACCAACACAAAAACATACAAGCAAGCAGTGTCTTTAGGTGACGTGCTGTAATAAATAAAAACGACTTACCAGTGTTTGTATGTCGTCAAATAGAAATGGTCGAGAAAGACGACGTCTCTCTGGGACGAGGAGGAAAGACTGAAGCGCGGCGGCTCAGATGGACGACTTTATCTGCTCAGTTCAGCGTCTACATTGATGACGTTACTGACGTAAGATGTTTCTAGAACATGCTGAATAAATATTTAGAAAAAATAAATCTTGTTGTTCAACGTGAAATAAATCAACAAAAATAAAGATTATAAAAATAAATCTACTTTAAACTTGAGCTGGTTATTTTGTTTACTCTTTATGCCGAATTTGGGTTTTATGAATGACACAAATGGAAATATCAATATCGAATTACAATTATTATTTTATTCTTGTTTACTTTGCTTTTTCAAAAATTCTAATTCTATACTTTACGCTCTTTATGTGTATCTAATTTAATAAATGTATCATTGCTCTTTATCATCCTAATATAATTAAACATAATGAAGGACCTGTTTGTCTTTTTCAAATAGAAGCCCATTGTACATTTTTCTATAGTTTCATATAAAAAATCATGTTTTTACTCATTGAACTATTTTAAGTTAATTCATGACACTCATCAGAAATAACATCAGGATATTTTGATAACTAGAAAAGCACCTTATGTTGTAGTCCCACATTGATTTTATATACACTGTTAGATTAATTGATAATCAAAACATACCTTTAGTATTTGAAATAAAAATTATATTATTAATTGTCAAATAGTTGTTAAAATATTGCAACCTTGTTACAAATCATGCTCTGTGAGGGCCAGTTATATTTTGGATTTTTGTTCTTTTTCTAAATGGAACACTAACTACATCAACAAGAAGTTCTATAGTTTAGGAAAAATGACTGGGATGTATATATATATATATATATATATATATAGATACTGCATTCTTTGTCCATTTTAAGTAGGAATGTCCTGATCAGGTTTTTTTTGGTCCTGATTCCAAATCCTTTGATTTTGAGCGTTGGCTGATACCGAGTCCCGATCCGATACTTCTATAATACATTAAAAAAATAAAAAGTAAAAAAACAGATCCATGGTGTCCCTTATTTATTTTATTCACCTTATTTTACCATTCGACCCTAAACAGAACACTTCTGTGACGTAGCTTGATCAATCAAGCAATACATTAAAAGTGCTGTAAAGTAAGGCCAGTAATGAGCTTTTAGGAACTGCACGATTAATGTTTATTCTCCTCATTTAGTTTCACAGATTAAAATGTGTGTTTTTCTTGATGAGAAGTATGACAACTTCAGGTTTTAGAGGTTGATTTAGAACAGGGGTTCTCATCTGGTCTCATTAATTCACGACCCACTTTTATTTTTTTTTTTATTTTAAGTCAACCAATTCAATTTCATTTTTCAAAAACAGCTGTTGAGAACATACATATATATAATATTTTTTAAAACATAAATCCATATATTTTTCCTTGCAACAGGCATTTTACAGCATGCTTGTCAAAAGAAAAGGTTATTTTAAAATAAAAGACAAATCCAACATGACATTAAGTATTTGTTCATTTTTGACCAGCTGTCCACGACCCACCCAGTACAGGTTTGGGACCCGAACTACCAGTTGATAATCACTGATTTAGAACACACCTAGGCACTTGATATAAATAATACTGCAGTAGATTGGGTTAGGGATGGTCTGTTCTCACACACACACACACACACACACACACAAACACCCATGCACGCACAAACAGATGTTTCCCTCTTCCAACACACACGATTGAAATGACCAGGATTGTTATCGGGCTTCTGCAGAGCTTGATGATGTCATCATTTCAATCAGGTGTGTTGGAAGAGGGAAACATCTGGATCGTGGCCCATGAGGACTAGGATTGGGGACCCCTGTTTTAGGGTCTAAGGATGGTCTTAACTCAATTTTTAGTTTTTTTGACATTTTTTAAACGATGCCTGTCAGATACCAGAAAACTGGAGGATTACTGGAACAGGAGAGAGAGCGAGAAAAGTAGAGCTGCAACTCATGATTATTTTTGTTGTCGACAAATCTATTATTTTGATTAGTCACGATTATTTTTCTGTTTTGAAGCACATATTTTGGACTGCTTTTTTTTTTTTTTTTTTTTTTAACACCTGCTTAAATTCTTCCACCTGTGAACGTGTCCCTGTTATACTGTGACAACATGTTTTACAGAGGAATTAAAACAATGACATAAAACATGTATTTATAGTGTAGTAATATTTAAAACATAAAACGTCATACAATAAAAACATGAATCAATTAAATATCACAAACTTAAAGAGTAAGTTGTCTTGAACAAAGTAGTAGTAGTAAATGAGTAACTTTAAAAATGTGGAGCCAACCTACAGGCTGTGGAGGAAGTTTCATCCAATCACATATTTCCTTTTACTTAAATCAAGTCCATAAAATAAAAGAATTAACACATTGTTTGAAATAACCTTTACAAGTTAAGATATGTTTAATTTATGTTATCAAATCAGAGTAATTAAACTAAATGTATATTAGTAATATAAAGAGACAAAGCAACAGGCATCTGATTGGCTATTCTATTAGTGTGACCTGGGGCTCAAATCTGCTTTTTTGACAAGATTGTTTCTCTGTCACCACTAGAGCCCAGATTCCCAAAGTAGGGTACGGGTACCCACGGGCTATACAAATTTTCGTAGGGGGTACGTGAAAAAAAAAAAAAAAAGATATACCACGTAACATTAGAAACTAGAATATAAATACAGCAGCAGTCAGGAGCCTCCATGCATTGTGACCCCTGTTAGACTGCCCTCTAGTGGTGACAAATACAATCCCATCAAAAAAAGCACAAATACGGTGAGAGCTACATTGCTTTGCGCTACGCTAGCCAAACATGTTTGATGTCCTCTGCCACCACATGCTCACATGAAAGTGGATTTTCAGTTTTGAAAAACATGAAAACAAAATAGAGAGAAAGACTGCGTAGAGAACGATTCTGAAATTCAGCCGAACATTCGAGAGTTCTGTTTATCCTCTCAACCATAGCCTTCTCATTAAAGTTGTAGTTCAGTTTCAGGGTGATCAATATGTTCCATTCTGATCTTTATTACCCAATATTGTTTCTCACCGAAAATTCCAGTAGCTTAATTAATAACTTTAAATAAGATGTTTTGTGTGCGAACAGATTATATATTTTTCTTCAACACCAAGCATTTTTTCCCCACATGGTAATTTGCATACCTCCCATAACCTACTTTGGGAATCTAGATGTTAGAATATTAGACAAACATCTATAATTTATTGAATTTTAGTTGAAATTACGTAAGAACATCCAAATTAAATACCTTGTATTTCCTCACTGAATAAACCGCTTTCGATCATTTTCTATACTAGACTATAATTTAATTCTATACTAGACAGGGAGTGTTTAATGATGCAGCTCGTGAGCACAGCTTCCTTTGTGTGTGACGTCATTACAAAAAGGTTAAACACAGAGGTTGATCAGCCTGCACAAAGGTGGCCCGGCCTTTTATTCAAACTCCACATTAGGAACACAAACACAACACGGATGCATATTTTACAAGCTTTGTCAAAGTAACCAACCCCGTTAGAGTCCCATCTTCTCTGTATAATTATAATAATCCTCAGCCTCCATTTTTCACCGCAGCAGTGAGAGGAAGAACAGTTCAGAGAATTAATGTCCCAGAGTCCCAGAAACAACCAAAAAAGACGTGAATGACTGCAGAGATGGAGCTCTGATGGTTTTTTGTTACTTGCTCTTGGCTGGTTTCTCGGTCTTCTTGGGCAGCAGCACCGCCTGGATGTTGGGCAGCACCCCTCCCTGAGCGATGGTCACTCCCCCCAGCAGCTTGTTCAGCTCCTCGTCGTTGCGGACAGCCAGCTGCAGATGGCGGGGGATGATTCGGGTCTTCTTGTTGTCTCTGGCCGCGTTTCCAGCCAGCTCCAGGATCTCAGCGGTCAGGTACTCCAACACGGCCGCCAGATACACCGGAGCACCGGCACCGACCCGCTCCGCGTAGTTGCCCTTCCTCAGCAGCCTGTGGACCCGGCCCACCGGGAACTGTAGCCCGGCCCTGGAGGAGCGGGACTTGGCCTTAGCCCGGGCCTTTCCTCCGGTTTTACCTCTTCCAGACATTCTTATAAGACGGTAGAAAACAGGATGAGGTGAATTAAAGCGTCTACGGAAGCGTAATGGCGCTTATGTAATGCGGACGAAGCCGAGTGCGCAAGTCTTGAAGGCTTCTCTCACTGGAAATCATGCATTAGCCAATAGAAATACACATTTTACACTGACCCCGCCTCTCTTTACAGCGACGCTCCAATCACAGACAAGAAGCAGCGCAGACGGATTTGCAATGCGAGATGATAAAAAGACTTTTTCTTCTTCTTCTTTTGATTTTCTGGCAGGTTTCAGCCATGATTGGAAAGGTCTATACCGCCACCTACTGTATCAGAGTATGTTACATGGACTCTATAGGTTTATGTGTCAAAGTCAAGTCCCGGGGGCCAAATCCGGCCCTTTAGAGCAGGGTTTCTCAAATGGAGGCACGTGTTCACCTAGGGGTACGCTATGGCACTACAGAGGGTACTTGAGAGAGAGAAAGAGAAAAATGAACTAATAAAGTGTCAGTCTTGGTCCCACTACAGGCGAGATGACCCGAAATGATAAAAACTATAGAAATAAATCTATTCAGGAGCCACTAAATCAGTGTTTTTAAACCTTGGGGACGGGACCCCATGTGAGGTCGCCTGGAGTTAAAATGGGGTTGCCTAAATTTTCAGAAAAATTTAAAGTGTTTTGAAATACTTTAATTATTACTCTGGTATTTTTATTTTTATTTTTTTCAGATTAAAGCAACACACAATCTTAAATAACTGTATTTCTATATTTTCACTTTGTGAAATATAAATCTAGTTCAACTAAAATGTAGAAAAAAAAAAAAAAACTGAGCTCAAACAAGCTCAAAAACTAATTCTAGAAAAAAATGTCTTTGGAGTCTCCAGAAATTATTGTTATCAAAATGGGGTCACGATCCAAAAAAGGTTGGGAACCACTACACTGAATAAATGCTGTTTATTTCCTCTTATTTACAAAATGAGATTATTTAAAAGGTGTGTTATCATTCCTTCATTCTATCATTATGCTCAACAGTTGTTTTTAAATAGTTTTCTAAGCAAAATGTTGTAGTCGGACAAAAGAGGGACTCGGATTCAGAGAAAGAAGGAACTTGAGCCATAAAAGTTTGAGAACCTCTGCTCTGGAGCATCCAATTCAGCCTGCAGGAGAAAATAAAAATGACAGAGAAAACTGTGCAAATTCACAAAAAATCCAGTTGTAGAAAACACAAATTCTCCAATTTATTGTAACTCCACAATATTTTTAAGGGCTCGTATTTTTCCTTTGTTAATATCACAACAACTCAATTTAAAATTTTTTTTGGAAAATATGTTTTGTAAAAGCCTAACCTCCGATTCTGTGTGATTTTTCAATTTCTGTCCTTTTGTGTGCCTTACTGCATTCTTAGACATGTTTAAGTATGTTCATTATATTTGCAGTAGTTTTTGGGGTCTAATGATGGTCTTAACGCAATTTTTATGTTTTGAAATTTTTGAAAATTATGCCTTATTTTTGTTTTTGGGTGATTTTACAATTTTCATCATTTTTGTGCCTTACTGTATTCTTAGCCCATTTTAGGTGTGTGCATTAGATTTACAGGAATTTTTTATTGTCTAATGGTGGTCTTAATTCAATTATTATTATTATTATTTTAAATTATGCCTCATCTCTGATGTTGGGTGATTTTTTTTTTATCTTTGTCATTTTTTGTGCCTTACTGCATTCGTAGCCCATTTTATGTATGTGCAATATATTTACAGTAGTTTTTAGTGTGTTATGATAGTCTTAACTCGCTTTTTTTTTTTTTTTTTTTTAAAAAAAAATTTTGCCTTCCTAAAGCCATACCTCTGCTTTTGGGTGATTTGGTAAATTTTTGGAATTTTTGGTGCCTTAATGCATTCATAGCCAATTTTAAGTGTGTGCATTATACATAGAGTAGTTTTTAGGGTTTAATGGTGGTCTTAATTCAATGTTTTTTAAATTTGAAAAAACGCCCCAACGCCAGTCAATTCCGAGGACGGAAACTCCACCACAGCCAGCTGTGATCCGCCCTCCGGACGTTCCCGGTCAGTATAACAGGCGCACACTCGCTCTTAACACTGTTTTCCCATAAACTACACTCATTATCAGCAATTCAATAACAAGGAATATTAGATTCTTTAATGTCATCACACACTGTATTCCAGGTGCGACAGTTCAAACTATCTTAAACAAACTTAATCAAATGTTACCCACGCTGCCAGCAACTGTCACTAAAACAGTGTTACATGTAGGGATGAACGATACCACCCGATGTGAATTGATACGAACCATGAACAAGTTTAACCTTCTCTTTAACGTTCTAAAGGCATGTGGGAAATCAATATTCATTTCTGGTCCTCTTCCTACATTAAATAGGGGTATAGGACGATTTAGTCGCCTATTACAACTGCACAACTTCTTACAATCCTGCTGCAAACTCCATAATTTCACGTTTATTGATAACTTCGACCTCTTTTGGAAACGTGCTGATCTATTAAAAAAAAAGCAAAAATGCTAAATATAAATGTACAGTCTGTGATTCACAGCTCCACAAGTGTATGACTAGCTGAAAATAAACCGGCAGTTACAAGAAACACTTCCATAGATAAACCCTTTACTCAAAATAAAGAGCAATTATACCCCATAAACACTGTGCTGAGCAGTACAGAGCAACACAATACAAACTAAAGCCCACAATAGATATCAGATCGTTTTTGTTTAAACCTCTTTTACTGCGTGATCTTATAACTGACCATCAATTAGGTATAACATGCCTTACAGAGACAGCTCAAAAATTTAATAATAAGTTATAATAATAATATAATAATAAGATTTTATTGCTCTTAATGAAGCCAGCCCTCCCAAATATGCTAATCACCATATTTTGCAATTTTTGTAGTAATGTGTGCAGTAATTTTGCAGTAATTTTAGGGTCTAATGGTGGTCTTAATTCATTTTTTTTTTTTTTTATTTAAAAAAATATGCCTTACTAAAGCCTTACCTCTGAAGTTAAGTGATTTTTTTTATTTTTATCATTTTTTTGTGCCTTACTGCATTATTAGCCAATTTTAAATGTGTGCTGTATATTTGCAGTAGTGTTTAGGGTCTTTTTATGGTCTTAACTTAATTTTTTTTAAATTTTTGAAAATCATGTCTTGCTTTGAATTTTACCTGATTTTAATTTTTGTCTTTTTTTGTGCCTTATTGCATTATTAACCCATTTTAAGTATGTGCATCACCTTTGCAGTAGTTTTTAGGGTCTATTTATGGTCCTCACTCAGTTTTTTTTTTTTTGAAATTTTTGAAAATTATGCCTTACTGTAGCCTTACCTTCGATTTTGGTGATTTTTAATTTTTGTCATTTTTTCTGCCTTATTGCGTTATTAGCCCAATTTAAGTATGTGCATTGTAATTGCAGTTGTCTTTGGGGTCTATTTATGGTCCTAACTCATTTTTTATTTTTTGAAATTTTTAAAAAAATATGCCTTACTATAGCCTTACCTTCGATTTTGGTGATTTTTAATTTTTTTCATTTTTTGTGCCTTAATGCATTCTTAGCCCATTGTAAGTATGCAAACTTTTTTCCAGTAGTTTTTAGGGTCTATTTATGGTCCTAACTCAAATTTTATTTTTCGAAATTTTTGAAAATTATGCCTTAATATAGCCTTACCTTCGATTTTGGTGATTTTTAATTTTTGTCATTTTTTCTGCCTTATTGCATTATTAGCTCATTTTAAGTATGTGCATTGTAATTGTAGTTGTTTTTAGGGTTTTTTTATGGTCCTAACTCAATTTTTATTTTTTGAAATTTTTGAAAATAATGCCTTACTAAAGCTTTACCTTCGATTTTGGTGATTTTTAATTTTTGTCATTTTTTTGCCTTTTGGCATTCCTAACCCATTTTAAGTATGCACACTATATTTGCAGTAGTTTTTGGGGTCTATTTATGATCTTAACTCAGATTTTTTTGAACTATTTGAAAATATGCCTTTCCTTCGATTTTGGTGATTTCTTATTTTTGTCATTTTTTTCTTCCTTATTGAGTTATTAGCCCATTTTAAGTATGTGCATTGTAATTGTAGTTGTTTTTAGGGTCTATTTATGATGTTAACTCAGATTTTTTGAAATCTTTGAAAATATGCCTTACCTCCGATTTTGTGTGATTTTTTATTTTTGTCATTTTTTGCCATTTTTGCCATTTTAAGTATGTGCATTGTAATTGTAGTTGTTTTTAGGGTTTATTTATGGTCCTAACTTAAATTTTATTTTTTGAAATTTTTGAAAATTATGCCTTACTATAGCCTTACCTTCGATTTTGGTGATTTTTAATTTTTGTCATTTTTTTGTGCCTTATTGCATTCCTTGCCCATTTTAAATATGCGCATTATATTTGCCGTAGTTTTTAGGGTTTATTTATGGTCCTCACTCAGTTTTTGTTTTTTGAAATTTTTGAAAATTATGCTTTACCTTCGATTTTGGTGATTTTTAATTTTTGTCATTTTTTCTGCCTTATTGCATTATTAGCCCATTTTAAGTATGTGCATTGTAATTGCAGTTGATTTTAGGGTCTATTTATGGTCCTAACTCAATTTTTGTTTTTTTGAAATTTTTAAGAAAAATATGCCTATCTATATAGCCTTACCTTCCATTTTGGTGATTTTTGAATTTTTGTCATTTTTTCTGCCCTATTGCATTATTAGCCCTTTTTAAGTATGTGCATTGTAATTGTAGTTGTTTTTAGGGTCTATTTTTGGTCCTCACTCAGATTTTTTTGAAATCTTTGAAAATATGCCTTACCTCTGATTTTGGGTGAATTTTAATTTTTGTCATTTTTTCTACCTTATTGCATTATTAGCCCATTGTAAGTATGTGCATTGTAATTGCTGTTGTTTTTAGGGTCTATTTATGGTCCTAGCTCAATTTTTATTTTTTGAAATTTTTTGAAAAATATGCCTTACCTTCGGTTTTGGTGATTTTTAATTTTTGTCATTTTTTCTGCCCTTTTGCGTTATTAGCCCATTTTAAGTATGTGTGTTGTAATTGTAGTTGTTTTTAGGGTTTATTTATGGTCCTCACTCAGTTTTTATTTTTTGAAATTTTTGAAAATTATGCCTTACTATATATAGCCTTACCTTCGATTTTGGTGATTTTTAATTTTTGTCATTTTTTTCTTCCTCATTGCGTTATTAGCCTTTTTTGAGTATGTGCATTGTAATTGTAGTTGTTTTTAGGGTTTATTTATTTATTTATTATAAACTAAATGGGAAGAAGTACAAAAAGGATGTCCTTCCTGCAGGAAGGAAACATGCAACAAACGGAAAGTTTTCTGAGCACCAACTTCTACAGTTTGGAAGAGCCCCACCCTAAGATACCCAGGCGGTATTAAATATTTAATTGTAAATGAGCATTTAATGACAACTTAATGCTATGTAAACACAGCCACAAAAACAAAGTTAGCTCGCTACGCTAACATACCTCTGATCAAGTGGTCGCTACAGACACAGGCATCAGCAGACTCTGCTCCTCCTGACTGCAGACGTAGGTTTAAAATCCACTTTTTACGCCGTTATTCTGTGAGTTTTTTACATTTCTCACCTTTGTGAACGACAATTTTTGGTACTCTATAAAATCTCTTTCCCTTTTCTCGGTTCGAACAATTGGAGCAACCGTAAACTCCACAAAACGTGCATTTTAATGATTTCAGATGACAGATTCTCAAGCTCCACTTCCTGCTCTCCATCAGAATTTAGCGCTCTCGCTTTGTCGCGATGTAACAATGTGAGTGACGTCACGTAAATCAACAGGCCATAGACATACACATTCTATTGGCTGATCCTAACAACAGCTCTAGGGTACGTTCAATAGCACAAATGTAGAACAATTACACCACAGTATATTCTATCTATGGAGCAGACTCCCGTTCCCTCAGTGAATGAACACAGTCAGTTGTGATAGCCAATCAGATATCTTTGATTAATAAAAAGCTCCTCCTGTAGTGGGAAGAGTGGGGTGGTGTGGGGTGGCACTGCCCACGAATGCCCCCCATGACACCGACACTGTTAATTCATTCATACACTGGGGCTGACATTATCAGCAGGAACATGCACAATGTGCTCCCATCCCAGTGTGTGTGATAGAGGTCTACATTAATAGAAACAGTGTGTGTTGTAATAAAGTTCAACTGCAGAGCGCTGTCCGTTTATCATCCAGTGGATTAATATCATAAATAATCTTGTGCTTTTACGCATTCACAGCGTCAGCAGCTTCCTGTCTGAGTTCTCTTATTCCTGCTTTTTCTGTAACGACAGGGTTGTCTTTGGTCTGAATTATGGATTTTAATTATTCATCATTTTAAACTTCAGCAACCTTCACTGTCATCATGGATTTCTATTATATTTGTTTAAGATCATAAACTGTTCCTTCATTCATTGTAAAGACGTTCAGTCTGCCAGGTCTCTCCATTGATTGGTCAGATGTTGCAATCTCCACCCCTTTCATGCGCACGCACACGTAGCGATGCTGTAATCACTTAAGCTTAAATTAGCACGTTGTGATCATAGGTGATCGACAGTCGTAAAACAGCTCCCGTCTGACAGGGAATGTTTGGTTAGTTGAAGCAGCTAACGGAGATTAATACCATTTGTAACATAGGCCCTTAGTGCATTTGTTTTCTTGTCGTTTTGTAATTATGTAAATTTTCTCCAATTTTGTGTTTTGTTTTGTTGCTGTTTTGTGTTTTTGGAGTAACAATATATAACAAAAATAATAATCTGTAACCGTGGGTACATAAGCGTAAAATACGGAAGGGGATAAGGAGATTACAACCCCCCCAATATTCAAACCTAACTAACTTAAACCCCCCAATATTTTTGTCCAAACATAAATTCCAAAACAGTTAATTTAAAATTTCCTACGTTCATGTGTGATGTATTTTACAACCACTTAATGACAAAATGCGTAACACATTTATATGCCGCACCCCTTTCCAGCTGCACACTTGGTAGCTTCCATTACCTACCCAGAGAGCGATTAAGGCTACTTGCAACCCAGCTTCCAATGTTCAGGCACAGTTGCATGTACAACTCTAGTGCAGAAGCTGCAGAAGTCCTAAAACATCTGTCTGTTGAGGTGCGAGGTCTTTCCACAGAAGTCCTGGTCATACCTGTCGTCCTCTGAAGCAGAGCAGCTTCAGTGCACTTCTACATTTAAAAACATGGCTAAGATCTACTATGTTACAAAAGAGACAAAACCATGTTGCGGTTTGCCATATTCATCAAGAAAAGCTTGATGAAATAAACAAAACAACAATCTGTCAAAAATTTGTTTCATTTTCAGGCAGACAGAAAAAACTTTTGTGGTGCATTAAAAACATCTAAAATCATTTAATGAACTGTGCCAAAATCAAGGCCTTAATTGTTTTTAAAAAGCATTAAATTAGATTCAAACTAACATCAAATCAGAATTTATTGGGAAATTATAACATTGCTCAACAAGTTTTACTTTATAAGTTAAATGAAAATATGATAATTAGAGTCTAAAACATATTCAGCTGCATTTTCTGGATGAAATTTAACAATTTTTTTGCTCAAAACGTTAATTTTCTCCAATTCCGTTTCCTCTGATGAAATGTTTGCAAATCTTAAATGAAATATGCGCTGATTTTTTTTCTGCATTTGTGGCATTAAATTATAGTATTTGGGCATTAAAAATGAAATGACAATGTTTTTATTAAGATTTTCTTACTTGTTCATTAGGTTAAAATGCACCAGAATGTAGGAAATTGCATGCATTTTGTTGAAAATTTTCTGAGGGATGACCCCTGACCCCCCAGAGGGGATTAATTCTCAAGCCCCCCAATATTCAAACAAACATTAAGCCCTTGCGTGGGTAGTCTTACGTATATCAGCGAATGTGTAATTTGTGGCAATGCTTGGCGGCTACTGACTGCTGGTCGATTTATATTCTAGATTCCAATTTTAATTTTTTATTCATGTGCCCCCTATGACAATTTGAGTACCCCTGGGGGTACCCGTACCCCACTTTGAGGACCTAGGCTCTAGAGGGCCTGATTCTGGGCAGGGACCTCCGCCACTGCTTTTCACCGTTAGACATTGGATGTTCCACACTCTCCTTTTCTACCCCACACTCCAGGGTTGGGGTCAATTACATTTTTAAATTACAATTATGTCTTCAATTATCCATGTTGAATTACAAATCAATTACCATTGTTAGCCAGTTTTTTCTAATTACAAATGCTATTTTCCCCCTGAAATCAATTACAATTCTATTCTCAATTGCTAAAGTTCATTTACAATTATTGAGCCTTTAATAAATAAGCCCATAAAACGCTCCATTCTCTCGTGTTAGAATCTCTTATGATAAAAATGTTCAGAACAAGAAGAATCTGATAGTTTCTAATGTGTAAACAGCAGCTGTGGATGAAGTGAATCATTTTAATGAAATACATTACAGAGAAAAGCTTTAAGCTACGTGTAGCTGAACATTATAGACACAAACTAAACTGGACTAATGATCTTTTCTTCTACATTGTGTTCCATATGCTAAAGTACTTACTAACTACATCCCACACATTGTTATTGAATAAATACTGCAATATTTGACTTAAAATGTGTTTCAGTAAAAGTTTCCAAAATAATATTAATGGCTGTAGTAAAGTACAAGCAATAAAAACATGTGTTGTATGTGTGCGTCAGTCTCTGATCTATCAGTTGGCTGTGATAAGGTTTAGAACAAAGGGTGTCAAAGTCATTCATTCAGGGGCCAAATACAGAGCAGTGTAATCTCAAGTGGGCTGCAGATTTTAGGTGGGGAAACGACTTATTTCAACAATATTCTACCTGAGTTTGCACTTCCACATATAAATGATATGTAAAATATGTACGACACTGACAACATCCAAGCAACACGTGGCATATACAGTATCAGTCCCTGTAGGATCTTTACTTTCAATTTCCCTCAATTTTTATTTAATTTGGGGACATTTTGTGGAATCGTTTGAGGAAATTTGCTGGATTTTGGAAAATTCTGAGTTCTTTTAACAAATTCAGATTTACAATGACCGCCATCGTGTGACGTACTAAACTGTGAGCCCTGCAAATATTGTGGAGTTTAATGCATTTGTCTATTTGGAGAGGCTGAGATATACATAAATGAATTAGTTGGTAATTTACACAATGATTCATGTCGTCTGTTGTTTCCAGTGAAGGCCACATTGAAGGTTCTAAAGGGCCAGGTTAGGCCCCCGGGCCACGAGTTTGACGCATGCGGTTCAGAAGAAAGATCAAAGTCTGAGGTTCTCTTATTACTTAAGCCTTGGTTTTTATTCACATGATTACTTTAAGCTTCACCTCAAAGTATAAAGACGTCTATGAGCTAGCCTGACTTTAGCTAACACAGACCATCTCCTTACTACTGGATCCCTTCCATTGTCGGGGGTGTGGGGGGTCCTGGAGGGAGGGGGTCTTTGTTTGTCTGGGTGTGTCTTTCTGTAGGTAATGGTACTGATGATGTGTTGAAGACCTCATTTCTGAGCAAAAAGAATTTGCCCTCGGCAGAAACGGGGAATTTACACCAGAGTTTATAGTGTAGCTTCTTTTTTTCTCAGGACTGAAACGTTTGGTTATATAACGTCTTTACGATATAGAACTAATGTCCTTAGACATTTACACCTGTTTTCCTGCTGATCTACAAAGAAATGGTTAAATAATGGCTTCGTTGAATTTATTCTACAAATTGAGTAACTTTGAGTTGAGCTCAAACATATAAATATAAATAAAATACACAAAAGGACAACAAACTAACTGAACAACAGAACAACAGAAATACACTAAATTACTTTTTTTTTAATTAACAGAGATAAAATGACATAATATAAAATTTATAAAGATACAAAAAAGGACAACAAAATAACTGAAAAATATAAAATGACAACAGAAATACACAAAATTAACCAAAAGTTTTACAAAAATAGACCAAAAACAAACCTTTACGAAATGACAAAAGAAATACACAAAATGACAACGAAAAATACACAAAATTAACTAAACAGACAACAGACAATAACAGAAATAAAAATAACTAAAACATACATAATTACTGAAAAATAGACAAATGGATAAGAAAAAACACAAAAAGAATAAAATGACAACAGAAAAACACAAAAAGAAAAAAATGCTGCATAAAGGTGACTAAAAAAAAGACAAAATGAATGGAGAAATGTTGAAAATAACATGGATAAATAATGGCTTTGTTGACCTTATTCCTCAAACTCAGTAACTTTGTGTTGAGCTCATGTCTGAGGTGATGATCCATAACGTGTCTGACATAATGTTTGACATGTTGGGTCACTCATTGTTCTTCACCTGTCAGATGATCTGTTTACTGTTCTAGTTTTTCTTCTCTCTGAGACGCCTGTCAAGTGTGTTCAGATGGAAACTAGGCCAGTATAAGACACTGACATAGTGGACACACACACACACACACACACACACACACACACACATACACACACACACACACCAGACTATAGCTAAGACAACACACACACGCTGAGTGCATCCACACAAGGTAAGACGAAAAATCTTCACTCACATGTAATTATTTTTAAAACTTGTCCTCTTAAAGCAGTTGTTTACAACCTTTGTAGTTTCTGATCATGATTGTTATATTGTGTTATGAGTTGCCATATTTGTGCACAAAGTGACAAAGATACTCATATTTTTATCCTGATTTCTTTTTTAAAAAGTGTTTTTATTTATTTGAGAATGTGAAAGTATAGAATACAGTTATGTGAGATAATGTGTGGTTTTTAATTAATTTAATCAGGTTGTTTTTTTTTTTTTTCTTAATCAATTACTAGACATTTTAGACGACCACATTTAAATATGGGGTCCCCTCTCCAAGATTGAAAAACACTGCCTTAAAGCATTAAAGTCTGATCCTGTTATAATACATCCTGCATATTGTTTCTTTTTTTACATATTAAAAAACAAAACAAAAAGCAGATCTTATAGATAAAATATAAAATGAATTTCAGGATCATAGACTCGTGTATGGAAAACGTCATGACCAATAGATCATTACAATCAAATAAAACTATATGATGTCAAATTCATTTTAGTTCAGGGGCACAAATGGAGCAATTTGATATTAATGGACCACAGATTTTAGGCAAGAAAACAAGTAATTTCAGCATTATTGTGCCTTAGTTTGCACTTCTATATTCATCATAAATTACAAAATATATCAGATATCATTCACAACACAATAATATTATTCACTTTAAACTTCCTAGGTTTTGTGAACAATTTCTATTTAAGGGAAATTTTAAGTCACAATTTGAGGATTATGTAATTTTTATCAGTTTCACATTAAAAATGTGAGACCAGCAAATATTGACTTTCATTTACACAATGACTCGTCATTTTTATTTTCTCCTGCGGGCCGAATTGGATGCTCCAAATGGCCGGATTTGCCCCCCTGGCCATGAGTTTGACATATATGAACGAATGTAAATCAATAATTACAAAGTTGGAAGTTTAAAATGGAGATACTGTACATTTCTTAACACTTATAGCACTGAAGGCTCGAGGTTCGATTCCCAGATGTGACCTTAGACCTTTCTGTGAGGTGTGAGAACATTTTCCCTCTACGTGGAATCATGTGGTTTTATTATAATGAGAACCCAATCAAACATTAAGACATAACTGTCCACAAAGTTTAATTATTTTAAATGTATTTTCATAAAATCATTTGGACAAAGATCCATTTTGATTGATGAAGCGCATGTTGTCTTTGTGTTTGAGGTTTTTATCTCTATCCACTATCTTTCAGCTACCGGATGATGATGATGATGATGATGATGATGATGCTTCTAACCCTTCTCACTGTTCACCTCAACCTGCTGCTCCTGGTCCAGGCTCAGAATGTCTGTTTGGGACACTCCACCTTCAGAAGTCCAGGTCAGTGAATGTCCACAGAGACCACCGTACAGGTGAGGAGGGATAATGATGATGTACTATAATAATAATTTAAAGAGACAAAGTGCCCCTAAACTCTGGAATGTTCTTCTGTGTTAAGCTAACTCAGACATCCAGGTGTTCTGCGGTTCCCAGTCAGTCCACCTCCACATCCTCCTGTGTCCTGTCTATTTTAACGGATACAACGAGTCACTGCTGTCACTAAACTCCCAGCATTCCAAAGATCAGTGCAAAGGAACGGCCGATTGGACGGTGGATCCTCCTGTGGTCAAGTTCAACTTCTCACTGAGTGATGAGGGAATCACTTCCTGCTCCAGCACATTAACCGTAGGTAGTTTCAGGCCAGGGGTGGACTGGTCATCTGGTATACCGGGCATCGTCCCGGTGAACCGGTCCAATCTGCTACATTTCTTTTTTGACGGGCGAGTGGAGGTTGATATGGTAACAGGTCAAAAATGGTCCAAAAGTGGCAAAAATATTTAGCAACAAACCACGTTTAAAAAACATTTGAGAATTTTTGTTACTTTTGACCAGATTTAGAGAAATATTTCTGAAATTTATTTTTCTTCCAAAATTATATTGTCAATGTTTAAATTCAAAGGTTAAATCTAGATCTAAATGTTCAATGTTAGCACAGTCACGCTGTCTGAAAAGACCGCGGATAGCGTTTGTTTGCGTCAATCAGCTTTTATTTTTGGTACTTCTGGTAAATTTGCATATTAGCTAAATATTTAGTTTTACCCATGACATTTAGATTTAGCATTTAATATTTATGTTTAAATGTAACATTAGATTTAACGTTTAGATTTGATATTTAAAAGGGTCCATAGTGACTAAAATGGAGAGTGTCCAAAAAAATGGGCAAATGAAAACAATCCAGGTGGTATGTATTGGAAAGGTAGCTTAAATGTGCAAAATGTGGCAAACAATAGTGAAAAAGGACTAAATGTGGAACAAAAAGAGACTAGATAGAGGGAAAAAAGGAAACGAGTGGTGTTTATGGGCAAAAGGTATCTTTTTTGGATGAAAGAAAATTTAAAAAAGGACAAAAATTAAATGAAAACGTCAAAGAAGTTGGAAAAATTGACAAAAAGTAAGAAAAAAGGGGTATTAATTGGAAAAATGAAGCTAAAATCTGAAAAAGTGAAATGGGGCAAAGTAATTTTCAAAATGGCCAAAAAATATAGGTAGAGGGGGTAAAAAGTTTTCTCTCTTTTAAGGTTTTCTGGGGGAATAATATTTAAAATCAAGACAAAGAGCCACATGTTGAGAATCACTGACTTAATAACAGTTTCTACATGGTGTCGTTGATAATTTAATGGACTAGTCTGGACAGAAAACGCCAGGGCTGAGTTTTTGTCGCAGTCCGTCCCCGTTTCAGGCTCAGCATTTTAAAGACGTGATGCTCACGATACATTCTCACCTGAATGTGTTTGATCTGAAGGTCACACAGGAGACTGGGACTGGAGTGTTTGCAGCGTACTCAAACATTCAGAACATCAACGTGTCAGGAATGATCTGCTCCAAGGACCCGAGCACAGGGACCATCACCTACCATCAGGAGGTCGTGTACAAGTTCTCCTGTCGCTACCCACTGCAGTACCTGGTCAACAACACACAGATGAGTGTGTAAGTAGTAGAACCTCAGATCGATACCTCAGCTGAGTTATTCATGTCACGCTGGAAGGGTGTGGCGGTGGAGGACCCAATCACAGAAAGACATGGAGGCAGCAGGCAGGCGTAGCGCCCAAAAAACCAGTCCATGTTTATTGGCAGAACTAACAAAAACTAAAGCCACGTATACATGGAGACGCTCTCAAACCAAAACATGAAAGTGGCGTGTTGTTTCCACTTTTGGGGTGGAATTCCGCGTGCACACGATAACGCTAAAGTGTGTGAAACTCCCTTATTTATCCATGTAATGTGTGCGCCGGGTGGCTAGGTGGCAACGTAGAACCTTTCTTCTTCTCTACTTCCTGTCAATCCCTCCGCTGCTTCTCCGGTTCATCAAAACTGTTGTGGATGTGATGGAGTCGTGACAACTGCTGACACGACTCTTGTACAGCATTTACTGCAGCTAAGGCTGGTTGGAGCTCACTAGTCGTTTTGGTGTTTTGTTTACCTCCACTGGCACATGCTTGTGATGTCTAACTAAAACAAAGGAGGCACAAGGAAAACAGGGAGTAGGAAATAAAATACAGCATCAAACAAGGGGGGTATCATTCACACACTGTATTTAAACACTCAGATCAATAGTGAGGGAGGCTTGATTGGGAACGAGCCACACCTGAGTGTCAAACAGTCTCTCACAACCCAAACACACTGACATCACTGGGAGGCGGAGACACAAACAGGAAGACATGAGAAAAGACAAGAGTTGACACATGAAACTACACAAAACAAAGTCTAAAAGAACTGAAAGTGGACCACAAGGGCGACACACAAACAAAAATAAACAGACCCTGACAAATCAAACCTCTTATATTACAACAAGTAAGATTAATAAATAATAACTCCAGCAGAACTGCTTTCTTGGACCGTTCATGACACGTCTGCACGAGGTGACGACCTGAGGACATAATATACAAACAATGCTGCGTAAAGTATACAAAAAAACCCAAAAAACTAAAATGAACCATTCCCTCCCATTCCCAAACAAAAAAAACTCTTGGACAATAGACCTACACATACAGTAAGTGTACTATGCTCCAAAAACTAGACCTTCAAATTCAGTCTCACGACCCAAAACATTCTGGTTTCAATCATTTGGAAACATGTCATTTAAAGCCCTGAGATTGACAGCTTGAAAACAAACGTAAATCATCTCCTCGCTCCGCCCAGAAATGCTTTTTTGCATCTTTTGAAACCGTTTCTTGTTTTTTTAACCATCCTTAAAATATTTGTGCTGTATTTACTGTCAACATGGTTGTAAATTGAGGTTTTCTTTCCAGTTCAAACTGGTATTAGTCTGTTAAAACATGCATTAGGTTGTAAATAAAAAATTGATAAGAAGTTCCTTTTTATAATAACAATATTGTGTTATCATGGGATTAAAGTTGATCCAAAAGTTGGACTTTAGCTAAAACACAGAATGTGATTGGTTTTCTTGAGCATTGCATCTGACAGTGGAACGACTTAAGTTTAGATCAAGCATTTATAGAAACATCTTGAGTTTCCATGTTTGCCTCTGAGCTGAGTCCTGTTTCAGTAGAACATGAGTCTCACTTTGAGGCTTTGTTTACATCCATATACTGTATCCATGGTGACCCAGTGTATGATGACTACTGGGGGTTTTCCCCCACAATCATTCTCAGTTCTTTCTCTGCAGGGCTGGAGCCAACGTGGCCGTCAGGGACAATAATGGAAGTTTCATCAGCACGTTGAGCATGAGGCTCTACTCGGTAAGAATGCAACCTGTCAACACTCTATTGTTGACATTATGACTTTATTCAGGCAAAGTTTTATAAAATAAGGGGTAAAATCTAAACAATTGGGAAAAAAATCACCATTTAACATGAACAATATTCCATTTTATCTTGTTTTAGGCTGTGTTTGAAATCACATACTAATGTACTACTCATACACAGTTAGTTTGTAGTACGTTCACATTAGATAGTATGAAATAATTGAGTATGTGAGAAACACCTGGATGTATACTTAAATTTTTAAGTATGCACAGTGGGCACACTAGTCAAAACCTACCTATGATTAGGGGTGTTGAAAAAAAATGATTTGGCGATATATCGCGATATTACGTTGCGAGCTTCTCTGATCGATTCTAAATGCATCCATATCGATTAAAAATAAATAAAAAATATTAACCATGATCAAAAACTAAAAAGGTTGGAAACTGCTTTAAGACAAGTTTTAAACTTAATTACATATGAGTGAAGATTTTACCTTGTGTGGATACACTCAGCGTGTGTGTGTGTGTGTGTGTGTGTGTGTGTGTGTGTGTGTGTGTGTGTGTGTGTGTGTGTGTGTGTGTGTGTGTGTGTGTGTGTGTGTGTGTGTGTGACTGCAGGAGACATTGTAACTACACAAAGAAGTGCTGAAACCTGGGCATTTTGACCAGCTTGTGTTTTTTTCAATAAAATCTAAAAAGAAAGTACTAACTTTCTGCATGTATTTGTTGTTCTAAACATAAACCTCAGTTAAGTTGCACTAAAGTCAAAGTTGGTTTAAAAGCCACAGGCAGATTGTGTTATTTTTTATTTTAAGTTGTTGACACATGACATGTTAAAGCCAATGTTTTGAGTGTAAAATATGCCAATAAAATATATTTCATACATAATGTACACATTTACAGATTAGTTGTTTCTTAAGTCATATATATACAAAAAAAAAAAATCGCCTTATACTTTAATATCAGGATACATCGTATCGTATTGTGACCTATGTATCGGGATATTAATCATATCGCCAGATGCCAGGCAATACACACCCCTACCCATGATGCATTGTAAGCGGAACGTAAAATGGTCCTGGAACCGGCTTTAAACATCAAACATCCCCTTTTCAAAATAAAAGCATCTCTTCTTATCTTCCTTTTTTTTTTTTTTTTCAACATTTTTGTAAATAGGGCTCTTGTTTTGAAGTTAACAGGAAGTTTAGTCAGTAGCACAATGGAGGGTCTCTGAAAATATGTGAATAAAATGTGTCTATGAGTTTTATGGATCAAATGAGCACATGTTAATATTCTACTTGGTCACTTTCTCACTTCAAATGTTTTCAGAACTTTCAAAGTAAAGGTGGAGAATCAACAGAGATATTTAGCCTCAGTGTGAACAAGGTTTTTGTCCTTGGAGGTTCCAAATGCATCTTGGGAAACTTTGAAGTTTACTTTAGTGGAAACACACATCATCCTAATAATACTTATGGGTGTTTTTGGTATGGAAATTCCACATAATGTCATTACAGATTACGAGATCGCAACAAATTTGATGATAAAATCCCAGCTCAATAAGTCGTCTAGAATCACATAACAATCAGACCTAATAGCCTATTACCATAGCAACACTACCACCAAAGAACAGTGTTCAAGCTCTCCCAAGATCAAAGAATCAATAACCAAACAACAACATGACGATAACAACACAGCCAATCGCTGCCTCGTACCCGCCTCACACCACATCAACCAATAGGAGCACATTGTGACAAACCTTTTATTTTATACAGATGCCTTTTGTGAAAATAAATGAAGTTCTATTTGTGGTAGATTTGGTTTCTACATCAGAGGTTTACTGTATGTAAGGGACGCGTACCAAGATTTATTACCAACAATAAACATGGGGGGTGAAACTAACTAGTAACTTTTACTTTGAGTAATATTTAATTGAGCTACTTTTTACTTGTATTTGAGTTTTCAATCAAGTACCATTACTTCTACTTGAGTAGAATATATCAGTACTATTTACACCTCTGCTGTACAGGGAATGGACAGCACCTATCACGGGGTCCGAAACTGTAAAATTAATATATTAATGATAATAATTCATAATAAAGTATAACCTACCAGATTTTTTATAGCTTTTTTTTACAAACATAATTAAAATTTAATCCACACACATTTCTCCTGTAATTTAATATGTCCATTTTAATTGTTTTATTCTCTTTTCGTTGTTTTTAGGACAACAGCTACTCCTCTGTGCTGCAGATCCCAACAGAAGGCCTTGAATTAAAGACCAGGATCTTTGTAGAAGTGAAAGCTTCCAACCTCAGCAGCAGGTTCCATTTTTTTTAATTTTTTATCACTTTCACTAAAAAGACACAATGTCTTCACCAACATCTGCCTGTGCAGGTTTAATGTTCTCCTGGATCAATGCTACGCCACCACCTCACTTTTCCCCATCAACACGACACACTATGACCTCTTTGTTGGGTGAGTTACTGATGAACGCTGCAACAGACCAGCACGTTTTTATGAATTACACTGAAAAAACTCTGAACAGGCTCAATCGGCTGAACTATTTTTGGGCAGAACTCAATTTTCCCATTTTCTTTGTCACCTAAAAAGGCTTAAAAATGTGGACGAAATGTTAAGGCATCATTAAAAAAAATTAGAGAAAGTGGGAGAAACCTTTTGTTAAAATTCTGATCAAAATACATTCTTTACCGTTGATATTCACGAGGTCATGAAAAAGAATTTTGTTCATCTTCCTTTTCATTAAATTAAAATTAAATTAAATTAAATTAAATTAAATCGGGCTTTCGCCTTTAATTGGCCATGTAATGTTAGTACATTATTGGAATTTGTCTTCTGCATTTAACCCATCCCTGAGGAGCAGTCGGCAGCCATTTTGCGGCGCCTGGGGAGCAGTTCGGGGTCAAGGGACTTGCTCAACATCCCACAGTGACGGCCCCGCAGTTATGTATAAAATAAAGAATGAAATTAGTATGAAAATAACTTTAAAAATCTACAGTAATTAAATTGAGTTTCTGGGACAAAAAAAATTAGATTTATAAATAATACATTTTAGTTTAAGCGCACTTTTCATTCATAGAATCTCAGAGCGCTACAAGAAAACACACATTTAAAAACATCCACAATTATAAGAATTTTAAAAAAGGGAATGTTTTCAATTTAGCTTTAAAATAGTCCAAGTTTTGTATTTCTCTCAGCTCCACGGTGATGCTGTTCCAATATTAGATATAAATATTTATTAATCCAACTTTATTGAATGACATTCAAAGCGTGTCACAGGAACCATCATACCAGTGGGGGTGAGCTACACTTTAGCCACAGCTGCAGAGGTGTAGCTGTCGCTGCCATTTCAGGCCTCTGACCTCCACCAACATTTATGGACAATTCACACTCATTCATACGAGGCATTGTGGGTAAAGTACCTTGTCCAAGGACACAATGACAATAACTGGGATAGAGCGGGATTGTGGTTATTGGACGACCCACTCTACCAGTGACCCACGGCTCTATTTGTCCTATAATTACTGTATTATATCATTAAAGACACAAGAATCCTGACTCTTATTAAAATGATTCAAAGACAGAAAATCCAGACAGATTCTATAACCTCTAGAACGTTGAGCAACAATCTAACTTAGTGGTAGAAGAAGGTCCTGACAGTCACTATTTGTTGTGAGTATTTCTGCTTTAAACTGATATACAAACATACTGTATGTTCTGTGTTGTGTTAAAGGTGTAACAGAGACGGTCAAACAGTGATAGAAGCCAACGGTGAGCGACAGGAGGCTCGGTTCTCCTTTGAGGCTTTTCGCTTCGTTCAGAATGTCGATGCAACCCTTTCCACCTACTATGTTCACTGTGCCACACGGCTCTGTGACAACGCCCTCTGCTCCTCCCTCATTCAGGTAAGACTCCGCCTCCACAAGGAAAAGCCTTTAAAGGGATCATACACTGATTTTAGAATCTTTGAAATGTACTTATTAGTAGATCTATGTCAAACATTATTGTGCACCATATTCATTTCATTGCCTTTTAAAAATGGGACTAATTAACAGTTTTAGAGCCTGTGTTTCTCCATCTTGAAATCATGTGATTGATGATGTCACACGGCCCCACTGCCTGTAAACATCCCTTTGTTTTCTATTGGAGTGAAACATTCAGCCTGAGGGGATAAAAACTGAGTTGTGTGTTGAAGGACCCCCACCCAAAAGGACTTCTATTCTCAGGGTTTGTGCATCTCCATCAGAGCATGTCAGCGCACTGTTTAAAGGAGAGTAAAGGTCCATTAGGAGAGCTCTTCTTCTCTGCTTCATTGTCTACTACTAAACTTCAGAGTTGATACGGTCCCTGACCTGTTAAAAAACGGGAATCATGGTACCACCCTTATATTCAAATGGGGACATGGACAGGGAGGGGTTTTTGTGCTAAATGTTGAAACATCTCAATAGGTTTGAACGTGAGACCTTTTCTAGATTCATGTACCATTGTCATTTCTCACAGAAAGTCTTTGTACATGAAACCCCAGGACTTTTTTCTCTGACCAGCTGAAAACTAGTCCGTGACCCATTTTTGGAAACCCCCTGGTTTGAATAATCACGTGGAAATGTCATTGGATTCTAAAAATGCTGGAAGGTGTTAGTAAAGCCTTTGTGTGTGTGTGTGTGTGTGTGTGTGTGTGTGTGTGTGTGTGTGACTGCAGGAGACATTGTAACTACACAAAGAAGTGCTGAAACCTGGGCATTTTGACCAGCTTGTGTTTTCTTCAATAAAATCTAAAAAGAAAGTACTAACTTTCTGCATTTATTTGTTGTTCTAAACATAAACCTCAGTTAAGTTGCACTAAAGTCAAAGTTGGTTTAAAAGCCACAGGCAGATTGTGTTATTTTTTATTTTAAGTTGTTGACACATGACATGTTAAAGCCAATGTTTTGAGTGTAAAATATGCCAATAAAATATATTTCATACATAATGTACACATTTAGGTGTTAGTAAAGCCTGTGTGTGTGTGTGTGTGTGTGTGTGTGTGTGTGTGTGTGTGTGTGTGTGTGTGTGTGTGTGTGTGTGTGTGTGTGTGTGTGTGTGTGTGTGTGTGTGTGTGTGTGTGTGTGTGTGTGTGTGTGTGTGTGTGTGTGTGTGAAAAATGTGGTGTGTGGTCAATGACGTATCGGGCAAGGTTTGCCTTGCCCGATACATCTATTATAGTCCTAGACAGGACTGTAATAGAATAAATTTTAATAGATTTAGCGCAGTTTAAAAGATTTTTTTTTAAAGCAGTCATGGCCAGACAGTCGTGTCACGTGAGATTTTGACACTTTGAATAATATGATAAATTACAGAAATAATTTAGTAATATTTTTAAGGAGACAAAAAAGATCAAAGTGAGCAAATATATACTAATTACTACATATTTGGTGTGTTTTTAGGTTTTCAAACCTTTTGAAACTAAAAACAATGCAGTAGTACATCTTTGTATAATGACATCACAATGGTTTTCTGCCGCTTTGAAGTTTTTTCTTGATACTGAAAGCGTTTGCTGTTGGAGAAGGTTTTCTCTGTTGTGTCAAACATGTTAAACTCAAGGCCCTGGTGCTGAATTTAGCTCTTCAGAGGATTCAAACGGGTCCACAGAATTATTTTTGCATAGACTTATCGGAAAATATTCATAGGAAATTGTTACAAATTCCACATTTTTTTTCTTATCAACAGCTTGGATTTCTTTGGTTGGGTCCACTTGAGATCAATCTGGATCAAATGTGGCCCTTGAACTAAAAGCAGTCTAACATCCCAGTCTTACACTTAGCATCACATATAGCCAGTGACGGCGTCCTTTTGTAACCATGTTGGATTTAATCTCGGCCATTTTCTGGAGGCTCGTTGAGCTTCTTGAGTGAAGCTGCCAGAGAATCACCATCAAACCTTTTATTCAACACATACTCTACATATGAAGCCTCTACATCACAAAACCCAAGGCCCGGGGGCCAAATGTGGCCGTTTAGAGCCTCCAATTTGGCCCTAATGACAGAAAAAAACATTAATTTTCACCTGACTGGTTTTAATATCTCAAGAACTCTTTTTCAAAAATCCTGCATTTTTTCTCCTAAAATTATTAACATAATTTCCCCAAATGAGGAAAAAAAATAGTCACAAAATCAATGAAATTTAAAAGAGAAAATCCTGCAGGAACCGATTGCTTTGATAGTGTCATTGCCTTACATACTTTAAATATCATTTATATTTAAAAGTTCACTAGGGATGAAATTGCTCCGTATTTGGCCCTCAGGCAGAAATGAGTTCTACATATCAAGCTTTCTGTTGTAAGACGTGTTACAGAATGGGAGTGAGTTATAGGGAACAATTGAAGTGAAGTACGAACAAAACAATCAAATATCTTCACATTGATGAATCCTTAATTTGAAGCACATTTAGAGTTTTTCCAAAGTCGAATAACGTTGCTAAAGCTTTGATTCAAATGTTTTAAAGTGAAAGTCTCTCCCCTGCAGAACTGCACGTCTAACAACTTATTGAGGCGCAGCAGTGTGAGTGACAGCCATGACACCACAGTGAGCGACTCAGCCACCGTCAGCTCAGGACTCGTCACCATCCGCACAGACAGAGGTGAGACCTTCATTCTCCTGCTCAGTGTCTGAGAACAGGAGAACGAGTTTAAAGCACTTTCTTCTTCTTTCTTGTAGGACACATGGAGGCTTCTGGAGGTACGTGATGTGATGAGGGGATTAAATGTATCGGTGGAACAAAGAGATCTTGATCTAACTTTAAATGACGCACTAGCAGCTCTTTTATAATACGATGGATTTCTCTTCCTCCAGGAGGTGAGTCGGAGGTAAACAGCACCGTGCTGGCTGTGTCTATCATCGCAGGCATCGCTGGAACAATCTGCCTCAGTCTGGCAGCATTTATTTTCTACCAGAAACAAAACGCTAACATTTCTATCAACAAACCAACTCTGTTCTCATAGGAGTGACCAAACTATAAGCAGACGTTTGGTGTAGAACAGAAGGAAGATGCTGTTTTCTTACTTATTTTTACATATTTTTTATGACAAATAAATGTATATATTCAATTTAAAATGATAAAATTACTGTTTTAAAGTTATGTTTTTGTCATTGTTTCTTTCATTTTTACAATGCAAACTGTAGCTGCTCCTAACATTATCCACCGTTATGCAGATGACATCCAGCTTTACATCTCCACTGATTCAATCACCACTGAAACCTGCTCTAGCCCGACAAATTGTCTCAACAAAATAAATAAATGTACACCAACTTCCTCTCTCTCAACTATGCAAAAATCAGACAGCTCGGTCATTCCACGTCATTTCACAAATGGCCCACGCACTTCGGTCTCAAAATTCAGTAGTACGAAAATAAAAGCTCATTCCAGTAAATTTGCATATTAGCTAAATATTTAGTTTCACCCGTGACATTTAGACTTAGATTCAAGGTTTTAATTTAAGATTTCTATCTAACATTTATATTTTGATTTCATGTTTAACATGACGAAAAGAAAAATGGTTAAGAAACCGCATGGAGGCCCTCCAGAACCTGATCCGGGTTTGGAGGAGGTCAAGGAGATGTTACGGGATGGTCTACGAAACTTTAAAGACGGTCTATCTGCCGAGATAAAGTCGTTGGAAAAGACGCTGGAAAAGTCACTGGAAACCTTTCAAAGTGAAGCAAAGGTACTGAAAGAAGAGAATGAAAGAAATGCTGAAGAGATAAAACTACTGAACGCGAGGGTTGAAGAGTTGGAACAAAAGGAAAGAGAGAAAGATGTCATCATCACAGGCTTAAAGATAAAACCCAGGAGTTATGCAAGTGACGAAGAAACAAAATCGATTGAACAACAGGTCATTGACTACTTGGAGTCGAAGGACATTGTCCTGAACCCTGACAACATCAACTCCTGCCATTTCCTGCCAAAGAGAAATGATAACAGAGCTGTAAAAATCACCTTCACAAAGGTGAAATTCAAAGGAGAACTATTGAAGCAAGGCAGAAAACTGAAGGAAACGAAGGTTTTTATTAATGAAAACCTGACTAAAAAAACGCAAGCATTGCATGGAAGGCACGCCAAATAAAAAAAGGAGGAAAGATTCTAAAGACGTGGACGAAAAACTGCAGGATTTATATCACACCACTGGCAGAAGAGAACGGAAAACCTATATTCATCAAAACGATGGAAGACTTGGGAAAATACGAAGGATCCACCTAAACAACAACATTACTGATGGTAATCACGGAGATGGACCCAGATCTATATAAACACTGGAAACAAAACTCAGACTGTGATTATTTCATTGACACTGAATTCAATGTGGAAACCAAGAGTAAAAAAGGTCTGTCATTTATTCATTTCAGTTGCTAGGTGGTGGGGTGATTAAGGATTACATTACTACCTTGCTTATGAACTAAGACATAGAAATGTGTTTATACAAGAAATGGTTAAATAGAACGGTGGAAAATACAACACTGCCAATAGAACTAACAACAACCTTGATGTAGAGACAAAACAAGCTGCAAACTTGTGTCCAAAAGAGACATTGCCGAGTGGTGACATCATGGATGAAAAGGGAAAAACCTTTCGAACAACTTCGAAAAAAGATGAACTTTTCTTGAACTGGAGGAATGCAAACAACGTCTGACAGGGAACAAGGCCAACACAAACAACGATAGAGAGGAGGAGGAATATATAAAAAAAAAAAAAGACAACACTGACTACAGATGAGAATAAATCCTACACAAAAAAGGACTGTTCATAACAACCTAAGAATGTTTGACCAGAGAGACATGTAAACCCATGTAAATTTTTGATGTACAAAACAGGGGACGGGACCTAGATAAGCAAACTGCTTCTCTCGTCTCCTTTTTCGGCATGCACCAAAAAAAAAAAAAAAAAATGTAAAAAAAGTGAATGTAACCATGTCGGAAATAAACTGAATAAATAAATAAAAAATAAATAAAAATAACATTTACATTTAACATTTACATTATGTTTTTACCAGAAACAACTATCACTGCTATAAATCTGGTCAAAAGTAACAAAAAAAAATTCACATACATTTTTTGAAACGTGATTTGTTGCTAAACTGTTTATTTTAGCATGCACGGATTAACAATCAGCGCCCCATACCCCAGGGTTCAGTGATTGGTCTCCACAGCCTTCAAATTCATCATTCTATTCACGTCACCACTAAATTAATCTAAACTACAACCCGCACTGCAACATCAAACTATATCCAGAGATGAGAATTATCTAGAATCAATGCCAATAAATCATTAGCTCTCCTTCCTTTTCAACAACATATTAAACATCTGTTTTTTCCATTTCAAATGTCGCTCGACTTCAACACCAGCTGTTTTTCCTTTACAGTTTTTCACAAAATAAAAGCGATATTTCTAAGTTTCTACAAAGTCTAATGTGTCTTTGAATTTGTTTCCATTGTGGCCCCACAAAAAATTGTAATTCAAGAAGTGGGAAGGAATACAAAGCGTAACATAATACACAAAAATTCCAAAAATACACAAAATGACACAGACAGACACAACAACCACTTAAACAAACAAAATGACTACAAAAACACAAAAACAGTTTACAGAACAGCTTTAAAGACAAACTATACAAAAATGACAGAAAAATACAGAAAGTGACCACAATAAAACACAAAGAGACAGCAAAAATGGAAAAATACACAAAATGACTAAAAACATCAAAACTTTCCATTTCAAATGTCGCTTGACTTCAACACTAGCTGTGTTTCCATTACAGTTTTTCACAAAATAAAAGCTAAAGTTTCTACAAAGTCTAATGTATCTTTGAAGGTGCTTCCACCTTGTAAGTTGTTGAGGAGTCTGGTAACTCTGGTGAGACTTACATACGCTCCAACCCTTCTTAGAACACTTCCTTTGTTGTTTCACGTCTAATGTGACACTGTAAAGTTCCTTCTTCTAACTTTCACATCCATGCGCTACTAGAATCATGCAGGCCTTACTTTAATTCAGAGACAGCAACATCTGTTCCCCCCACATCTGTGTGTCTTAAGAAAAGATAAATACATGACAACACATTTACAGAAGCCATAGCATAGCACCAACCTTGATAAACTCTTGGATGAGTTTGATAATGTAACCACATTTGCAAACTGTACGTAGCCTGAGGAACACCGGTCTGTAACAGAATAACAGAAATAAATGAACTGATTTTAATCGTGAACATTCACTGTTATATTATGTTATTTTAGAAATAGTTACCTGGGATCACTCTGTTCTGGCACCACTAGACTCTCGGGGTTCTCTTAACAGAATTCGACACAGGCCTAAAACATTAATGTTTGTCATAATAAAACAGATATTCCATAAAAGAAAGAGCTACTTACAGTACATCGCTGCCACACCAAACCAAACCACAGTTCAGGTATGGCCAAACCAAAAGAGGTGCATATATGGTCTAAATGATCTAACTAAGGTGGCACATGCAGCAATAGTGCATTCAAGGACAATAGGAAATGTGCAACTCACCTCACTACAATACAAAAGTCTGTCATATCATAGATGCAGTGGCTCTAATCAAAATGAAGAGAAAACCAAACACACAAAAAACACCTTAAATATGATAGAAGAGCTGAGCGTAAATGGAGAACAACAAAACTCTAAATTAATCTACAATAAGAGTTTGCGTAAATTCAATTTGCCAATACTTTTGCCAATACTTTTCTGAAATTATTGCAAAAATGTCAACAACTCTCAGTGCTGCATTTGAACACTGTGGACCAGAACATTTTGTTGCACAGATTGCAAACATGGGTTTAAAAATCATGTCTTTTTACGAAAAATACATTTCATTGCTCCAACATCTTCATAGCACATAACCACCTCAACAGTTTTTTTTTTTTTAAAAAGAAATAAGGAATACATTTTATTTCGTAGAATTTTGTACTTGTAAAAGTGAAATTTGTAATTATTGATATCGCAATAAGGTCTTCCCAAAAAGAGTATTTCAAATTTGCACTGGGAGCTGTGATGGATCGTGGCCATGGTGGTGCTGTTTCATGGGCTCTCAGTGCTGGTGAAGGACTATTGGGGGCCCTTTGTTGGCATCCTGTGGCCCTGGTCTATGAACGTCTCCTTGGGGTTTCTTGTGGATTGTTTTTTTTTTTATTGTATGTAAGGTTTTAATGATGTAAAGCGCTCTATAAATAAAGTTTGATTGATTGATATATCGAACCTCACATGCAAATTGTGATTTGTATCGTATTGTCAGATTTATGGTAACGCGCCCCTAGGTTGGACTAAATGGTAGTACTGCAATTGTTTAAGTCAGGGTTTTCAACCTTGGGATGGGGACCCCATGTGACGTCTGGAATTTAAATGGGGTCGCCTGAAATGTCTAGTAATTGATAAAAAAAAAAAAAAAAAAATACTGATTATTTCTTATTATTGTTTTATTTAAAACAATCTTAAACAACTGTATTCTATAATTTCCCTTTGTCAAACATAAATCTAGCTAATAATATATAAATAAAATGCAGTTAAATATTTGAGCTGGCACAACTTCACTAGCCATGACTACCCTGTATTTTTTAATACAGAAGAACAAACATGATCAAAAAGAGCAGAGCATGGGCAACGGACGGCATGGAGCCACATGTGGCCCCCCCAAAAATCTTCTTAATGCTGATATGAATGTTGATCGTGTGACCCTCCAATCAGATATAATCACATTTTTGTTGCCCATCCCTGTTTTAGAGTTTAAAAATGCACAAAGACCAGATACAAACCAACTAGAAAACAAAAACAAGAATTTATTAACAGTTTAGAGATTCAACATGTTTGTCTCTTATTGTGGTAAAACTCGATTCACCCCACGGAGCAGGAAACCAGTCCAGATGTTTTAGTTCATAGCGTTGACAATTAAACCACCTCCTTTAACACACAGTGACACAGCATTTCCTTCCTTCCTTTTTTTGAAAATGATGTTTGACACATTACCCAGCATGCACCTGTTTGTCCCCATCTTTAATTAATACATTTGGCAGAGTTAGTTAGATAGTGCTTTAAAATCTGTTAATAAATCAGGCCTGAGCATCTCTTTAATTCTTGATGCTAAATGCTAACGAACTGAGCTGCTAAAAACAAGGTGATGAGAAAATCTCTGAACTTTCCTAGAATTTAATATTGTGCCTCGTGTAGAAAACAAAACTGTGTAAAAGCAACGAGAACATGAACCCGTCACTGCTCCAATGATCAGTGCATGAGCTGCTAATGGGAGCAAAACAATCTATCAGAGCCTGCTCTGCACCAGCGTACCTTCATATCAGAGCACAGATTGGATGAAAAAACGTGTATATTTATTAATTAACAGCCTTCAGGTTCAATAAAACCACAGCTTTAGTTCATCAACTTCTTCACCTTAAAACATAATTTTGAACCATTAACGATGGGAATTTGAGGGAACCTGCTTCTAAATTCCATTTGTGATTAAATTCTCCTAATCATCGGTTACAGGAGATGTTTGACATTTACAGCACAAAAATATGAACAATTTGGACTTTAAACAAAGTGTGGTTTGTCTTTATGTTGGAAACAAATTATACAGAGTGTTGTTATTGAAGCTTTAACGAACAGAGTCATGAATGAAATGTAAAGTGAGTCTGAGGTGGGACATGGTGGGACATGGTAAGACATGGCGGGACATGGTGGGTCATGGTGGGTCATGGTGGGACATGGTGGGTCATGGTGGGACATGGTGGGACATGGTGGGTCATGGTGGGTCATGGTGGGTCATGGTGGGACATGGTGGGACATGGTGGGACATGGTGGGACATGGTGGGACATGGTGGGACATGGTGGGACATGTTGGGTCATAGTGGGACATGGTGGGACAAGACCAGTTGCCTCCAAACTTGCAGCAGTTTAACAGACTTTGGAAATTCAAAGAAAACCAAATGAACAGGAGAATTTCAACATGAACAATGTCAATAAATAGTCACTTTATCACATTTACAGATGTTATAATTCATCCCCAACGTGGTTCTCAGGTCGACCTTTCTTCTCTGGTTCTGCAGTGAAGGACGAAACAGAAGAAGGTTATTAGGACAGGATTAGAATTTAAATTTTATTTTGGCGGTCTTCACAAACAAAAAAAAGTACAGAACAAACACTCAATTGTTCAGCTGAAGGGGTGTAGGTTGAAGCAAAGCTTATATACTTGTGCTTTGATGTACCCGTACGAGATGTTTTCAAAGGAAAACATCAAAGCATCTGCTGATCACTTTCATGCGTCCCTATGAGTTCCTTCTGGGCGTGGCCAAAGTTTTAACCACTAGGATCCGTCGGTGTGAAAGGACCATAAATGAACGATTAATCAAAATGTTTGAATCACTGATCGTTTACTATGTCTGAATGATGATGCATTGATTACGTCTCCCATCACCAGTGGTTACTGAGGAAAATCAGTTAGTTTGTTGATGCTGAAAAGTGCAGCTATTGTTGAACTGTAACACACTGTATAAAGCAAACAGGCGGCAGAAAACTAAACATTTGTCCAAACACAAAATATATTTAATACATTTACATCACTCTTCATGTCATTTGTACAATGCCATTTTGTCTCTGATATTTAGCTGAATGATCTCTAAATATCAGGAAAAAGGGGCAGTTTAGAGTTTATTTTACGTTATAATTATGATTGAAAGACATAAAAAACAGGTTAAGATGTTAAAACTGAAACTTTATAAAGCTTAGAGCAGTAATCCTACTGTGATAAACGACAAACCAACCTGCAGTCGTGCTTCCTTCTGTGGACTGTGATTGGCTGTCTGATTCTGTGTGTGCTGAGGTCTCCTCAGTGGGCGGAGTCACAGCTGGCTCCACCTCCTCTTGGTTTTCTGCACATAGACAATAGAACATGAATGTAATGCCCCTGCTGGTGGAAGGAAGAATGGCAGCCACTGAAGTTTAGGAGGAAGTGAAACACCATCATATTTATTTTGGTAATGAAGTCCAAATGTGGTAGAAGCTAAAGTAAATGATGGATGCTCTAATGCAGGGGTTCTCAACCTTCTCAGCATGTGACCCACAAAATAAATGTCCCAGAGAGCGGGGACCCCCACTGTAGCTGAAGGTGGTTGAACACAGACATGAACATTGAAGAACAGTCATGTGGAGACAGGACCATCTATAAGGGGGAATAAAGGAGAGATTTTTGGGGTCCATCCATAAAGTCAGTAAAATGATGGTCCATTGTTCTATGAATCTGTGATAACCACATTTATTTATTCATCTGAATAATATTTACTGTTATCCAGGAACGTTTATTATTATTATAGTCATCTGAAAGATGGAAATCATTGTTTTAATCAGAAATAAAATGAGTTAAAAGTGACCAAAAACAATGGAAAAGGTGTCAACATTAAAAAAATTTTTTTTTTAAAAATAATAAAAAAAAACAGAATTTGGTTAAAAGTTTGAAATTAGAATGGCCAAAAACGGACATAAAAAATGATAATAAAAAAAAGGTTCCGAGTGTCAATATTGGCTTAAAAGTAGGAACAATTAAAAAAAAAATGTAGGAACAATTACTTTAAACTGGCAAATAATGGGCATGACACAATCATGAATGTGGTCAAATTGGCAAAAATAATCATAAAATATGGTGAAAAGAAGTTAAAAGTGACAATAATGGGTCAACATATGTGACATAGGTGGAAAAGTGGTGGAAAGGGTTTAAAAGTGCTGAACATGTCTTAAAAGTAAAAAAAAATTGATGCAAAAATGCATTAAAAAGTGCAAAAATATGGCAAGAAAAAGTGATGAAAATAAGCTAAAATAAGGCACGTTTGGTGTAGTTGCAGAAAAAGGGTAAAAATGTGTTTCTTAAAAGCACCGCAAATGGGGTCCCGACCCCAAGGATGAGAACCCCTGCTCTAAGGTTCATTATGTGGCATTTCACTTCCATGCTACGTTAGCTGTTACACCCACTGCTCTGGGGGTCCACGTTCTCCTCGGGGGGTGGGATGACTTTTTCTTCAGCTGTGTTGTTGGTCTTGCTGTTTTTCTCAGAGCTGGTGCTGTTAGCATCTTTAGCTTTAGCTTTGGGCTTAGCGAACTTGGCCTTGTTGAGCAGGTAGTTGACCTCTCGGTCCAGCAGAGCCAGCTTAGACTCAATGTCTTTGGACAGAAGGATGGGACGTTCCTTCGCTGAGCGTTTCTCCTGCTCCGCTAACGTTTCGTTCTTCCACGTCTGGAACCAACAACATTTTACACTTAATTCACATAAACACACATTGTTAGCTCAGTAATACTGATCCTTTATTTATGGGCAGCTCAATGTTAAACATGTAGCAGCTAGCACCTCAATGCTAAACATGTAGCAGCTAGCGCAGACATTCGGACAGTGCCAACTGCTACATGCACCGAGCACACCGTCTTGCCAAAACTGGACAAGATGACAGGGTTCAGAGCCAAAATAATGAAGTCCTGATGGTTTATTTCATTTGTATTTTCTATTATTTGGAGATTGACTAAAGTACACGTCAATATGACAAGTAGCCCTGGGGACTAGTCTCAAATACAGCAGAATGTAAATGTCTATGCCAGCTAGGCTTGGGCGGTATCCAAACTTTGATAACGTCAAATCTCTTCCCTATTTTACTGTGTCATACAGTATTAAAAAAAATCAATACTTTTGCAAGTTAGTATAGTATCTGATACTCACTGTTTGGTATCAATACTTTATTCAGTATCAAGTTTTTTTGACAACACTAATGGAGCAGAAACAATTTAAAATCTTAAACAATTTCAACTTTCACTTTTTCAGGTTTCACAAAAACCAGAATTTTTTTTTGAATATCCCATTTGAAATGAAATCTTCTGACACCCACCTAGTATCTGCTGTCAGGATGGTTCCACACTTAAACTAAATATAACTGCACTGTCCCTTTAAGGTAAAAAGTGTTTAAGGACGTGTTGAAGAGGCTTTGATAAACTCACCGTTGTCTCATTGATGGCTTTCTCCAACATATTCAGTTCTACTTCAGAGAAGATCTGATCGTCCACTGGGATGAGTTTGGCACTCCTTTAAAGAACAGGACATCCATTAATCCAGGCAAAGTCTCGTGTTTTAACCTCAGCCACAGGAACAGGAACGTTTAAACGTACCTGAGGAAGAAGCTGGAGGTGTTGAGCAGACTGTTGAGAGCAGCCAAACGCTCTGGCCACTTTCGTCGCTCCTCCACCCTGAAGAACATGTCCTTACACAGACTCTTCAGCTGAGAGAGCTTCTCTTTGAGCTGTTTGGTGGAGGCTGAGTATCCCTCCTCATCCATCCACTCTGATGCTTCACTCAGTTTGGTTGTGATCTGCTCCTTCTCCTCGTCACTGACCACCTGCTGGTAATCATCCTGGTACATTTTGTCCTGGAGATCAACACAAGTTTTAATTTTTTTCAAAAGAAGAACGACGCCTGTCAATGATTTACTCAAACATTTAAAATATGTCCCAACTCAATTCAACTTCATCTATATAGCACAAATTACAACAAAGTCATCTCAGAGCGCTTAACAAAATAGTATTTAGTGACAGTGGGAAGAAAATATTATCGCCTACAGTTTTTTTGTATTATTTTGTTAAAAAAAAAAAGATAAATTATCAGTTTTTATTGAAATATGTACAAGACCAGAAAACTTTGACAAACTAGTAACATGTTGCATCATTATGATAGCAAAAACAAATGTTAAATTTTGTCTTATGTGTTAAAAATTACAACACTATGGTGATCATTGAGCAACGCTTCCACACTGTGAATAAAATAAGGAATTAGTATTATTAATAGCAATAAAAAAGAGCAACTCTTTCCTCCAGTATTGTAGACAGAATGCTGTGCCTCAGCAGTTGAATGTAAAAAAGCAATAGTTTGTGTCTGAACGGATTGAAATGTTCAAATTGTACATTTATTCTGCAATTCTTTTTATATTGACACTGGAATTTTCCAATCCTACGAGTTAAATTATTTGTACAATAACTTCCGGGTTCTGACCAGAGCTGTTGAGCGTAGGGGCCCCCGACGTTGTAATTTTGCTCCCCTACGCAGCGATGGCGCCCCCTACGCTCTGTTTTCAGCAACGTAGGGGGGATTTTCTGTTTTTCCTTTTTAAGTGGTCATAATAATTGTTGCACATTCGGACACAAAAAGGACTTCCAGGGGGTTGTTTTAACTTAGCGCAAATTACAACAAAGTCATCTCAATGCGCTTATCAAAATATAAAATTCATAATAAGAAAGAAGAAGCCCAACAAGATCCACATGAACAAGCATTTAGTAATAAAGATAAATTTGATTACTTTTTATTTGGCATTATTTTGATTATTCGTGGATGAAATATTCTGCTGCTCACCTGCGTCTCAAAGATAAAAGCCTCGAGGCTGTTTAGAGTTTTTTCTCTTTCGTGTTTGGCGAGGTCTCGGTCCGTCAAATCCTGCAGTCTGAAAACACACACACACACACACACATTTCAGCGGCTCTGCCTGAAAGTTAAACATCTACTCAAACCAAGCACTGACTCACTTCTTCTTGGAGGTTGCGAGGTCATCTGCAGTTGGGTCTAGAATGTCATTGAAGATCAGTTCTACTGCGACGTCCTCAGAGATCTTGACCCTCTTCTGAGGTTTGGTCTTTTTCTCCACTTCCTTCTCCGCTTCTGTGTTTTCAGACTTCTCTTCTTCATCCTTCATCAGTGAACACAGGGAAACTAGTGTGAACCATCTCATGCCAAAACAACAAGACAAAAGATGCACTCGCATCCACACAGGTTTGTTACATTTTAGTCATACTTTAGGGGTGCGACTCTTGTCTCGGACTGCAATGTAGGATTCCTTTGCTTTCAGCTCATTTATTTTAACATTTTAACCTGACAAGTATGAAGGTAGATATGTTGCAAAAATGGAAGAGCTTGCAGAATGTGATGTAAACTTGTGTATAAAAAATCCACAAACACATGAAATTAATTTCATGTCACAAGTTATAGGGAAAAAATGTGAACGTGTAGAGTTAAAATTTAAACACGTGTGCTCTGAATGTGAAATCACAGAAAAAAATATTCACAAATGTGTAGACTGATATTTACACAAATAAAACAGCTACAAACTTGCAATCCAACATTTATTCTCATGTTTTTTTATTACTTGTGTCAATGATCGTTTCCAACCAAAACTCTGAGGTTCCGACTTCTCGAATCTGACGCTACAGATGCACAAACTACTTTTCTTGTGGGAATGCAACACATTTTGCGAGACGTCTGTTGCAGAACAGATTTGTACCTGAAGAACCCTCAGCGTTGTGGTTGTAAACAATAATTGACAACTAATTAAAAAAACATGTGAGTAAATGTTGGATTTAAGGATGTAACGATTCACTCAACTCCCGATACGATTCTCTCATGATTTATTTTACAAAATGGGACTGTAGAAAAATGATGACTGAAAAATATTCCTTTATTTTTTGGGGGAAAAAAAACGTAAAAAACTATACTGTTTTTCTTTTATTT